>NW_017672882.1:0-2379 GCF_001879085.1 Nicotiana attenuata
AGACAACCTCCAGGATTCGAAAGTAAAGAATGTCCTGATCATGTATACAAGCTAGATAAAGCTCTCTATGGTCTCAAGCAGGCCCCAAGAGCTTGGTATGAAAGATTGTCAAAATTCCTTCTGGAGCATGGGTACAAAAGAGGTAAAATTGACAGCACTTTATTCCTAAGGGAAAAAGGTAAAGATCTCCTTGTTGTACAAATATATGTTGATGACATAATATTTGGGGCCACTACAGATAGGTTGAGTAAGGACTTTGCAAAATTAATGGGAAGTGAGTTTGAAATGAGTATGATGGGCGAACTAAATTTCTTCCTAGGCTTGCAGATCAAACAAAGTCCAAATGGAACCATGATTCATCAGCAGAAGTATACAAAAGAACTAATCAAGAAGTTCAAAATGGAAGACTCTAAAGAAATAGATACACCTATTGCAACTGCCACTATATTAGATATTGATGAACCTGGTTCATCAGTTGATCAAAAGTTGTATAGGGGTATGATTGGTTCACTCTTGTATCTTACTGCCAGCAGACCTGACATTGTTTTCAGTGTAGGACTTTGTGCTCGTTTTCAAGCTAATCCTAAAGAGTCTCACTTGACTGCTGTCAAGAGAATATTGAGATATCTGAAGGGGACTACTGAATTGTGCCTATGGTACCCCAAAGGTAGTAATTTCGATCTAGTAGGTTATGCTGATGCTGACTATGCAGGTTTCCTAGTGGATAGAAAAAACACCTCAGGTATGGCTCACTTTCTTGGTTCATGTCTTATATCATGGGCTACCAAGAAACAAAATTCAGTAGCTCTATCTACTGCTGAAGCTGAGTATGTGGCTGCAGCTTCTTGTTGTGCTCAACTACTGTGGATCAAACAACAATTAGTAGACTTTGGTATAGAAGTGGGATGCATACCAATATTCTGTGATAACACTAGTGCTATAAGTATGACAAAGAACCCTGTTCATCATAAAAGAACCAAGTACATAGATGTTAGACACCACTTCTTGAGAGATAATTATGAGAAAGGATTAATCTCAATAGAATTCTGTGCTACTGACAAACAAATAGCTGACATCTTCACCAAAGCACTAAATAGGGAAAACTTTGAAAGGAACAGGTTGGAATTAGGGATGATTAAGATCACCTAAAAGAAACCAGTTCAGAATGCAATGAAAAAAAAAATATGAAAAAAAACATTTTTGGTTAGAAGTTCTGATTTTATGTAAATATCTAGACTAATTCTTACTCAGTCTCATACTCTAATCAGTATACTCCTGTGATGTGTGTTTATATTAATTCATTGACCTCTTACAAAGTTTTTTCTATTCTGATATATGAGGCATAATCAAGAGAAGTTCTACTTGAAGAACCTGGTTCATCAGTATATGCTCATGAGAAAAGGTCAGGTATGTTTCTATACTTTGCACAATTAGAAAAATAAATATTCCAATTATGAGCAGAAGTCCTATCCTAACCAAACTCCTAAATCTAACCGTTGTGCATTGAACCAGTTTCATTCTCTTCGAATTCTAACTAAAATGGGATTTTTCCTAAAAACTAGCGTCACTCATTTATCTCTAAAGAGACTAGAACTCTAATTTGATTAGACTTCTTTTTGACCTCTGAAAATGCTGCCGTTATAGGCTTAATCATGATCCCTCTTTAAAAACACTCCAAACCCTCTCTCATCACTCATAACCATCATTAAGTGTTAAACCCCTGATCATCCTCCATCTTTCCAAAATTCTTCAAAATTCCCAAAAATCCTCCAGAAATTCTCCACCATGACTAACTCTCAAGAAAATCCTTTAACTCCCCCACCAGTATCTCCTAATACATCTTCATCTGTACCTCCTAGTGACAACCCTAAACCAAGATTCCGCAGGCAGAAAATGTTGGCTCGAAAGACTGTTGCTACTGGTGCTTTGAGAACAGCTCTCAACGAAAAATTGAAAGAAAGTCAAAGAAGGGAAAGCTCTGAAAAAGAATCATCTGACTCAAGTTCTGAGTCTGAAGCTTTTATCTCTGCAAGCGATGGAGAAGAACGTGGGTCTTCTGAATCAGACAAAAATTAAGAAACTCCTAGAGAGGTAAATACATGTTATGTTTTTTCTGATGTAGTGGAGAAAGTAGATGATAGGTTTGTGTTAGTGGGATCTGTGAGAGATGTAAGTGAGGGAAAATCGAAGAGGAAGGGAAAGAAAAGAAAGGTGAAATTCTTGCAATTTGTGGAGGAGTTGAGGAGAGTGGCAATAAGCCAGGGGGAAGTGAATCTGGAGAAGCTGCTGAAGGTCTTGTGAACCTGAGTGAACAACAAGATGGACCTAGTTCATCTGTGGAAGAAACCTTGGCTGACATTCTGAAGAAAGTTGGAGAAA
>NW_017672882.1:4082-16720 GCF_001879085.1 Nicotiana attenuata
TTTTTGCTCATGGTTGGATGTTTGTTTTTCTTTTTGTGGTTTGTTTTGTAGAAACATCTCCTAATCAATGACAATGTGCTTTGTTTTCTCTTGTTCTATGAAACTTCTGATCTTAATAGTTAAATTTCTGTGAAGTTGATTATTGATTAACTAAATCATGTTTTCACTTGCAGTTGCCCCAGTGGCCATGAGTAATAATTAACATTTGGGATTCTAATAAAATGCAACTTTTCGATGATGCCAAAAGGGGGAAGAGATATTGTGCTTTACTGAAAAATGTGATGTTTATAACCTGATTAAACCTGGTCCTTAATGATAAGTTAAAAATTAAAGTGTGAAAATTAAGCTGAGTTCCACAGGGTCACTGATCAATAAAAGCACAGAGTTTGTCATCATCAAAAAGGGGGAATTTGTTGGCCCAAGTTCAGATGAAGTTTTGAAGATTGACAAAATGAACTCAGTCATGAACCAGGTCCATCATGTGAGACACAGTGTTGATATGCTTGCACATGTGACATACGCGTGAAGAAGATAAGTCTCAAGGATCAGCAACAATATCTTCTGAATTAATCGAAAAGATTGCATACAGGATAAGGAGTTGAAGTCTCCTTATGAAAAGAGAACTATATCCGGATCAAGGATATGGATTAGGAGTTAGAGTTGTTCTTGGACTCGAATTGTCAAAGGATCCACAATTCGAGTTCTTATCCAACTCTGATTACTAACTCTATAAATATAACGATTGTTCTCTTTTACAGGTGATTGCACATAAGCAGAAGTTAAGCATATTTGAGAGCAAAAAGATCAAGTTTGATTTGCAAGCAACATATGCGAGATACAAGTGTGCACGTCTGAAGCTACATGAACTAAGATAGAAGAACCAGTTTCATCATTGTGTTTATTCTAAGTCTAGTTCAATTGTAGTAGGTTTTAATATTGTACCTTTCAGCTTTCATAGAAGCAATTGTAATAGGTATATTGAGTATTCAAGTTAGAGTTAACTTGAAAGTGTCGCAACAGTTGAGGCTGTGTGCTACACTGGGATTAGAGTTAATCCTTAGGTTTACAAAGAGTTTTGTAAATGCAGTTTTTGGCTCAGTGATTTTAGTGGAGTTTGGGAAAATCCTACTGAGTAGTAGGTCGTGGTTTTTTTCACCTTTTGAGCCAGGTGTTTTCCACGTAAAAATCTCTGTGCACTTTACTTTCAACATTTATTATTCCGCAAACTGCTGTAGTTAGAACACTTAGAAGAACCAGGTTCTTCTAACGCGAAAATTAGGTACCACACAAATCACCCCCCCTCTTGTGTGGTATTGACGTTTATAACTTCACTTGCATTCGTTCGTGATAGTCTTCGTTGATGATATTTTGATTTACTCCCGCAGCCGGGAGGAGCATGAGCAGCATCTAAGAGTGGTTCTTCAGACTCTGAGAGATAGTCAGTTGTATGCTAAGTTTTTGAAGTGTGAGTTCTGGTTGAGTTCAGTTGCTTTCATGGGTCATGTGGTTTCAACAGAGGGTATTCAAGTTGATCCGAAGAAGATTCAGGCAGTCAAGAACTGGCCTAGACCAGTATCAGCTACAAAGATCCAGAGTTTCTTGGGGTTGGCAGGCTACTATCGTCGGTTTGTGGAGGTGTTTTCGTCTATTGCATCCTCGATGACCAGGTTGACCCAGAAGGGTGCCCAGTTCAGGTGGTCAGACGAGTGCGAGGCAAGCTTTCAAAAGCTCAAGACTGCTTTGACTACGGCACCGGTGTTGGTTTTGCCCACAGGTTCAGGGCCAAATACAGTTTATTGTGATGCATCTCATATTGGACTTGGGGCAGTGTTGATGCAGGATGGCAAGGTCATTGCCTATGCTTCGCGACAGTTGAAGATTCACGAGAAGAACCATCCGGTCCATGATTTGGAGTTAGCAGCCATTGTTCACGCATTGAAGATCTGGAGGCATTATCTGTATGGCGTGGCGTATGAGGTGTTCACGGACCACAAGAGTTTGCAGTATTTGTTCAAGCAGAAGGAGCTAAACTTGAGGCAGAGAAGGTGGTTGGAGTTGTTGAAAGACTATGATATTACCATCTTATATAATCCGAGGAAAGCCAATGTGGTGGCTGATGCTTTGAGTAGGAAGTCAGCCAATATGGGCAGTCTTGCTTATATTCGGTCGGTGAGAGGCCTCTTGCTTTGGATGTTCAGGCTTTGGCCAATCAATTTGTGAGGTTGGATGTTTCTGTGCCCAGCCGCGTGTTAGCTTGCACAGTCGCTCGTTCTTCTTTATTGCAGCGTATCCGAGATCGGCAGTATGATGATCCCCATTTGTGTGTCCTTAGAGACACGGTGCAACACGGAGGTGCCAAGCAGGTTACCTTAGGTGATGTGGAGTTTTGAGATTGCAGGGTCGAGTTTGCGTGCCTAATGTGGATGGACTTTGAGAGTTGATTTTAGAGGAGGCCCATAGCTCCCGGTACTCTATTCATCCAGGCGCCGCAAAGATGTATCAGGATTTGGGGCAGCATTATTGGTGGAGAAGAATGAAGGAGGATATCGTTGCATATGTGGCTCGGTGTTTGAACTGTGAGCAGGTTAAGTACGAGCATCAGAGGCCTGGTGTTTTGTTCCAAAAGATTGAGATTCCTGAGTGGAATGGGAACGTATCACTATGGACTTCATTGTTGGACTCCCATGGACTCAGAGGAAGTTCGATGCAGTGTGGGTTATTGTTGATAGGCTGACCAAGTCAGCACATTTCATTCCTGTGGCAGTCTCCTATTCTTCCGAGAGGTTAGCTGAGATCTATATCCGGGAGATTGTTCGCCTTCATGGTGTGCCCGTGACTATCATTTTTGACCGAGGTAAGCAGTTTACCTCACATTTTTGGAGAGAAGTTCAGCGAGCGTTGGGCACGCGGGTTGAGTTGAGCACAGCGTTTCATCCTCAGACGGACGGGAAGTCCGAGCGGACTATTAAGATTTTGGAGGATATGCTCCGAGCTTGTGTCATTGACTTTGGAGGCTCGTGGGATCAGTTTCTTCCTTTAGCAGAGTTTGCCTACAACAACAGCTATCAATCAAGAATTTAGATGGCTCCTTATGAGGCTTTATATGGTAGGCGGTGTCGGTTTCCGGTTAGATGGTTTAAGTCGGGAGAGGCTCGGTTGTTGGGTATGGATCTGGTTCAGGATGCCTTGGACAATGTCAAGATTATTCAGGATAGGCTTAGTACAGCTCAGTCCAAGCAAAAGAGCTATGCCGACAGCAAGGTTCGAGATTTGGCTTTCATGGTCGGTGAGCGGGTACTGCTTCGAGTGTCGCCTATGAAGGGCGTGCATCCAGTGTTTCATGTGTCCATGCTTCGAAAGTATCACGGCGATCCATCTCACGTGTTAGATTTCAGCACTGTCTAGTTGGACAAGGATTTGTCTTATGAGGAGGAGCCGGTAGCTATTCTAGACCGGCAGGTTCGTCGATTGAGATCAAAGAATTTTCCTTCTGTTCGTGTTCAGTGGAGAGGTCAGCCTGCCGAGGCATCGACCTGGGAGTCCGAGTTCGATATGCAGAGCCGTTATCCCAATCTTTTCCCCGACATAGGTACTTCCTTCTTATGTCCGTTCGAGGACGAACGGTTGTTTTAGAGGTGGAGAATGTGATGACCCAAAAGGTCATCACTTGTTTTTAAAATGAATTCTGCATTCCGAGGCCTTAAAAAAGCCTCTTTCAGCATCACCTCGATTAATGTGGGCAGTCCGAGCGCGTAGCCGGTAAGCTATTATGTGAAAATCTGTAAAAAAATGTTGAAATATTGACTTAAAATGCATTTAAGTTGACTTTGGTCAACATTTTGGGTAAACGGACCCGGACCCGTAATTTGACGGTCCCGGAGGGTCCGTGGAAAAATATGGGACTTGGGCGTATGCCCGGAATCGAATTCCGAGGTCCCAAGCCCGAGAAATGAATTTTTAAAGAAAATTGTTTTCTGGAATATTTTATGAGTTTTGGAAATGACATGCATATAGAATTTGATGGTATCGGGACCGTATTCTGGTTTCGGAGCCCGGTACTGGTCTTTTATGTGAAATAAGATGAGTTTGTGAAATTTGGTAAGAAATGGAAGTCGTTTGAGGTGATTAGGACCCGTAGTTGTGAAAATTCCTACTTTGAAAGTTTTGAGATTTTTCTTAGATTTCGATGCTAAATTCGTTGTTTAAGAGGTTATTTTGGCGATTTGATCGCACAGATAGGTTCATATGATGTTTTTGAGTTAGTACGTATGTTTGGTTTGGAGCCCCGAGGCCTCGGGTGAGTTTCAGATGGGTTTCAGAAAGTTTTTGAACTTAGGAAAAGTTGCAGAAATGTTGTTTCTAATGCACAAACATTCTGTACTTCGCGATCGCGAAGCCTATCACGCGATCGCGAAAGGGAAATTGGGGCTGGGGTGAAACTTTTCTATGCGAACGCAAAGTAAGGGACGCGGAGCACTAGGAGGCTGCTCTACGCGAACACGACCTATTTCCCGCGAACGCGTAGTGTAAAATGGGGGGGCTGGTCTGGGATGTTATCGTTCTTCTGCGCGAACGCGTACACTGGTCCGTGAACGTGAAGGTCAGGGGGGCCAACCCATCGNCGAAGGTCCAGGGGGGCCAACCCATCGTGAACGCATAGGAGGACTCGCGATCGCGTAAGTCCACTCTTGGCAGCTCTTCGTGATCGCGACAGTGTTCTCGCGAATGCGATGAACACTGTCGCCCAGCTCTTTTAAACAGTAACAGAAACGGGAATAACCCATTTTCTCACATCTCCTTCCCAAAAATTAGAACCTAGGCGATTTTCGAAGAGTAAAATCAACACCAAATCATAGATATGTGTTCCTCAATCCATCTCCTTCATTATCCATCAACACCCATTAGAGTTCTAGGCCTAAATATTGTTCTTCCATGGTAGAATTTGGATTTTGGGTAGAGTTAGGGCTTTTTGAATAATTGGAGTTTAGACCTCGTTTTGGGGTTGTATTTTGAAACTAATTGCATATTTGGGCTCGTGGGTGAATGGGTGATCGGGTTTTTGTCCGAACCTCGAGTTCTGACCAAGCGGGCCCGGGGTCAATATTTGACTTTTTGGGGAAAATGATAGAAAACCTATAACTAAGCATTGCATATGAATTCTTTAGTATTAATTGATGTTGTTAAATCAATTTGGACTAAAGACGAGTTATTTGGAGGCGAATTCTAAAGGAAAAACGGTGTTTGAGGCTTGAGTTGGCTGTGGAAGTTCGAGGTAAGTGTTTGGTCTAACCTTAGCTTGAGGGATTAGGAGTCGAGTCTTATTTTCTACGTGTTAACTGTGGAGTACGACGTATAGGCATGGTTACGAGTATCTATACGTCGGTGTCAATCATACCCGTGAGTCTTGTATTTTAATTGTTATGACTCCGTTGTGGTTCATTGCGCTTCATATGAGGATTTTTACTACTGTTCCCTTGCCGAGATGTCATTATCATTACTGTTCCCTTGCCGGGATGTTATTATCTTTACTGTTCCCTTGCCGGGATGTTTGTTTTAATATTATTGTACCCTTGCCGGGATTCTTTAATTCGTGTTGATAAAAGAAATGGAAACGGGTTGCACAACTGCAACAATATCAAATGAAATGGGATCGGGTTGCACGCCTGCAACGGTATTATGTGTGTACCTGTTCTTCTATTTCCTTATTTTGCTGGTAATTTTTTTAGGACATTTCTTATGTTTCTCTACAGTGGTTCTGTTGTTATCTGTTACTCCCCGTAGCATGTTTCCCCCGCCCAACTTTAGTTGTAATTACCTATTTCTATTTCCGCAGTATATGATTTAACTGCACAGGTTTATTTGATAGTCTGGTCCTATCCTTGTCACTACTTCGCCAAGGTTAGGCTGGGCACTTATCAGCACATTGGGTCGGTTGTGCCGATACTACACTCTGCACTGTGTGCAGATATGTGACGACCTGGCGGGTCTTCTTAATAATTAACGCCCCGATCCCCTATTAACTGCTTTCCCCAATTTTATTTCTGCCATTTTGATTTGCCGGGACGTTCGGTTTTGAGTTTCGAAGAGTTCTGGGACACTTAGTCCCTAAATGAGAGCTTAAGTGTTGGAAAATGGTCCATAGTCAGAAAAGTGTGAAGACGGCCTTGGAACGGAAATCCGATGGTTCCGTTAGCTTCGTTAGGTGATTTCGGGGTTAGGAGCGTGTTCGGAACGTGTTTTGGAGGATCGTAGCTAATTTAGGCTTGAAATGCCGAAAGTTCGAATTTTGAAGTTTCCGATTCGATAGTGAGATTTTGATCCGAGGGTCGGAATGGAATTCTGGAAGTTGCAGTAGCTCCATCATGTCATTTGGGATGTGTGTGTAAAATTTCAGGTCATTCGGACGTGGTTTGGTTGGGTTTTTGATCGAAAGCATGTTTTGAGAGAAAATGAAGTTCTTAGGCTTGAATTAGTGATTAATTGGAGTTTCCGATGTTGTTTTAGGTGTTTTAAGGATTGGTACAAGTTTGAATGGGGTATTAGGTGATGTTGGTGCTTTAGGTTGAGGTCCCGGGGGCCTCGGGGTAATTTCGGATGGTTGATGGGAAGATCGGAGAAGTGTTGCAGCAGCTGAAGCATTGCTGCTTCTGGTATTTTCGCATCTGCGGCTTGGGAACCGCAGATGCGGTGTGGAGGACCACAGAAGCGAGGTTGGCCAGGCCCATCAGGCTTCGCAGATGCGGTGGGCTTTCCGTAGAAGCGGATCCGCATCTGCGAGATCAGGACCGCAGGTGCAGAAGTTTGGATCTTTAATGAAACCGCAGAAGCGGATTAAGTTTCGCAGAAGCGGGACCGCAGGTGCGGTCAAGGGACCGCAGAAGCGGAAACCACTGGACTGAAATATGAAATTCGAGGGTTTAGTTTCAAAAGTTAGAAAAATCAATTGGAGCTCGAGAGAGGGCGATTTTGAGAGGGATTTGAAGAGGAGATCAGTGGGTAACGTTTCTTTAATCCTTTCTAGTTATATTCCATCAATCTATAGTTAATTTTATCATTTAAATTCGGATTGGGGATCAAAAATTGGAAAAAATTGGAAGAAACTTCTTAGACCGAATTATTGAGTTTTGAGTGGGTGTTTGACCTCCGATTTGGGAGATTTTTATATGCTTAGACTCTTGAGAGTACGAGGGTTCTGAAAATGTAAAAATTATCCGGTTCCGAGACGTTGGCCTGAGGGGCGTTTTGGTCATTTTTACCTAAATTCGCATCTTAGCTTTAAATTTAATAGTAGAATCAGTTGCTTGAGATGTTATTTACGATATGTAATTGAATTGAATAGATTTGGGCCATTTGGAGTCGGATACTCGTGGCAAATGNCCGGTCGGTGAGAGGCCGCTTGCTTTGGATGTTCAGGATTTGGCCAATCAATTTGTAAGGTTGGATGTTTCTGTGCCCAGCCGCGTGTTAGCTTGCACAGTCGCTCATTCTTCTTTATTGGAGCGTATCCGAGATCGGCAGTATGATGATCCCCATTTGTGTGTCCTTAGAGACACGGTGCAGCACGGAGGTGCCAAGCAGGTTACCTTAGGTGATGATGGAGTTTTTAGATTGCAGGGTCGAGTTTGCGTGCCTAATGTGGATGGACTTCGAGAGTTGATTTTAGAGAAGGCCCATAGCTCCCGGTACTCTATTCATCCGGGCGCCGCAAAGATGTATCAGGATTTGGGGCAGCATTATTGGTGGAGAAGAATGAAGGAGGATATCGTTGCATATGTGGCTCGGTGTTTGAACTGTGAGCAGGTTAAGTACGAGCATCAGAGGCCTGGTGTTTTGTTCCAGAAGATTGAGATTCCTGAGTGGAATGGGAACGTATCACTATGGACTTCATTGTTGGACTCCCATGGACTCAGAGGAAGTTCGATGCAGTGTGGGTTATTGTTGATAGGCTGACCAAGTCAGCATATTTCATTCCTGTGGCAGTCTCCTATTCTTCTGAGAGGTTAGCTGAGATCTATATCCGGGAGATTGTTCGCCTTCATGGTGTGCCCGTGACTATCATTTTTGACCGATGTACGCAGTTTACCTCACATTTTTGGAGAGAAGTTCAGCGAGAGTTGGGCACGCGGGTTGAGTTGAGCACAATGTTTCATCCTCAGACGGACGGGCAGTCCGAGCGGACTATTTAGATTAAGGAGGATATGCTCCGAGCTTGTGTCATTGACTTTGGAGGCTCGTGGGATCAGTTTTTGCCTTTAGCAGAGTTTGCCTACAACAACAGCTACCAGTCAAGAATTTAGATGGCTCCTTATGAGGCTTTATATGGTAGGCGGTGTCGGTCTTCGGTTGGATGGTTTAAGTCGGGAGAGGCTCGGTTGTTGTGTATGGATCTGGTTCAGGATGCCTTGGACAATGTCAGGATTATTCAGGATAGGCTTCGTACAGCTCAGTCCAGGCAAAAGAGCTATGCCGACAGCAAGGTTCGAGATTTGGCTTTCATGGTCGGTGAGCGGGTACTGCTTCGAGTGTCGCCTATGAAGTGCGTGCATCCAGTGTTTCATGTGTCCATGCTTCGGAAGTATCACGACGATCCATCTCACGTGTTAAATTTCAGCACTGTCCAGTTGGACAAGGATTTGTCTTATGAGGAGGAGTCGGTAGCTATTCTAGACCGGAAGGTTCGTCGATTGAGATCGAAGAGTTTTCCTTCTGTCCGTGTTCAGTGGAGAGGTCAGCCTGCCGAGGCATCGACCTGGGAGTCCGAGTCCGATATGCAGAGCCGTTATCCCCATCTTTTCCCCGACTTAGGTACTTCCTTCTTATGTCCGTTCGAGGAAGAACGGTTGTTTTAGAGGTGGAGAATGTGATGACCCAAAAGGTCATCACTTGTTTTTAAAATGAATTCTGCATTCCGAGGCCTTAAAAAAACCTTTTTCAGCATCACCTCGATTTTCGTGGGCAGTCCGAGCGCGTACCGGTAAGCTATTATGTGAAAATCTGTAAAAAAAAATGTTGAAATTTTGACTTAAAATGCATTTAAGTTGACTTCGGTCAACATTTCGGGTAAACGGACCCGGACTCGTGATTTGACGATCCCGGTGGGTCCGTGGAAAAACATGGGACTTGGGCGTATGCCCGAAATCGAATTCCGAGCTCCCAAGCCCGAGAAATGAATTTTTAAAGAAAATTGTTTTCTGGAAATTTTTATGAGTTTTGGTAGTGACATGCATTTAGAATTTGATGGTATCGGGATCGTATTCTGGTTTTGGAGCCCGGTACTGGTCTTATATGTGAAATAAGATGAGTCTATTAAATTTGGTAAGAAATGGAAGTCGTTTGAGGTGATTCGGACCCGTAGTTGTGAAAATTGCTACTTTTAAAGTTTTGAGATTTTTCTTAGATTTCGATGCTAAATTCGTTGTTNCATGCCGGGGAGCATTTATATACAGTTCCCGTTTAGTTGTTCGGTTTTAATTAATTATTCCGCAAGTTATGTTGTTTTTCTGCATTGTTAGGCTTACCTAGTCGTAGGGACTAGGTGCCATCACGACATGTTCACGGAGGGCAAACTGGGGTCGTGACAAGATACAGATACCGGAGTGTTTTGGACCGCAGTGAGGGTGCTGTCTTCAGTTCACATAGGCGACCCGAGGTAGTCCTGCAGATGTCCGCGGGCCTTGGCGTCTCCTCCTATCTTATCTCTTGCTGTTTTTATTTCTTCAAAGACAGACTTTGTATTTCATTCAGACCTTGTTTGTAGTATTCTTAGACTGTCTATGAAGCTGTGACTCCAGTTTTGGGTAGACTTGCTTAAACGATTGTATTGGACATACTCAGTATTTTTATTGTGTTCTTCCGCTTGTTATAATTTCCGCTGTATTTAAATTATTGCTCATAATTACTAAAGGATAAAAAGGGAAAAAAGGGTAAATTTATCGAGTAGTTGTCTTGCCTAGCTCACAATAGTAGGCTCCATCACGACTCCCGAGGGTGGGAAATTCGGGTCGTGACAAGTTGGTATCAGAGCTCTTGGTTACATGGGTCTCACAGTTCACACACAAGCTTAGTTGAGTCTGAGGGATCGGTACGGAGACGTTTGTATTTATCCCCTTGAGGCTACAGAGTTAGGAAAATTTCACATCTATTCTTTCTTGTCGTACCGTTTGGTTTCTCAATGCTGATTGAATTTCTATTCTGTTCTTTCGCTGATGCCGAGAATGCGCGCTTCCTCATCTGCTGACCAGCAGCCCGAGCCCTTAGGAGCAGCTCCTACGAGAGGCAGAGGGCGAGGTCGAGGCCGTGCTAGAGGCCGAGGTAGGGGCAGAGCTCAGCCCAGAGAAGCAGCACCAGCGACGGAGCCTCAGGTTGACTTTGATGATGAGGTTCCGGCCCAGACTGTTCCGGTGGGCCCAGCTCAGGTCCCAGAGGGGTTTATTGCTACCCCGGTACTCCAAGATGCTCTGGTTCGTCTAGTAGGCCTTATGGAAGTGTCACCCAGGAAGGCTTGCTTCCTGTAGCACCAGCCATCTCTCAGGCTAGAGGAGGAGCCCAAAATCCTGCTACCCACACTCCGGAGCAGATGGCTCCCCAGTTTCAAACTCCAGCAGCTTAGCCTGTTGGAGCAGTCTAGCCGGGTGTGGTAGCCCAGACCAGTGATGGAGCAGCTATGTCTGCCGATGCTTTGTTGAGATTGGACAGGTTCACCAAGCTCTTCACTACTACTTTCAGCGGTGCATCTTCTGAGGATCCCCAGGATTATCTAGACAGCTGTCATGAGGTTCTCAGGAACATAGGGATAGTGGAGACCAATGGGGTCGACTTTGCTACTTTTCACTTATCTGGATCCGCCAAGACTTGGTGGAGAGATTATTGCTTGGTTAGACCAGCCGAATCACCAGCTTTGACTTGGGAGCAGTTTACTCAATTATTTCTAGAGAAGTTTCTCCCTATCACTTAGAGAGAGGCCTATCAGAGGCAGTTTGAGCGTCTCCAGTAGGGTTCTATGACCGTTACTCAATGTGAGACCCAATTCATCGACTTGGCTCGTCATGCTCTTATCATACTTCTCACTGAGAGAGAGAGGGTGAGGAGGTTCATTGAGGGGCTTATTTAGCCGATTCGACTTCAGATGGCTAGGGAGACTGGGAGTGAGATTTCTTTCCAGGAGGCGGCCAATGTGGCCAGGAGAGTAGAGATGGTTCTATCGCAGGGAGGTGGTCATGGGTCGGACAAGAGGCCTCGTCATTCAGGAAGATTTGGTGGTGCCTCATCTGGAGGCAGGGATTCGTATGGTAGAGGCCATCCTCCTAGGCCTTTTCAGTCAGCACTTCAGGTTTCTCACGGCGTTTCAGGTGGCCGTGGTTCTCATATGTAGTATTCTGATCAACAGTCCTACAGTGCACCACCAGCTCCTATCAGTGCACCGCCTCTTCAGAGTTCTCAGGGTCGTCATCCCCAGCAGTCGAGAGCTTGTTTTACTTGTGGCGACACGAGGCAAATTGCTAGATATTGCCCTCGAGCACCGAGCAGTTCTCAGCAGCAGGGTTCCCGTGCTATGGTTCCGGCACCAGGTGTTCCACCGCCCGTCCCGCCAGCTAGGGGTGGGGGTAGAGGTGCTAGAGGTGGAGGTAGAGGTATTAGAGGTGGAGGTCAGGCAGCTAGAGGTGGAGGCCAGCCAGTAGCAGGCCGTCCCAGAGATGTAGTCCAGGGTGGTGGGACCCAGCCCCGATGTTATTCTCTTCCAGCCAGGCCAGAGGCTGAGGCTTCCGATGCGGTTATCACAGGTACTGTTCTGGTTTGTAGTAGAGATGCTTCAGTCCGATTTGATCAAAGGTCTACATACTCCTATGTGTCATCTTATTTTGCACCGTATCATGTCATGCCTAGTGATTCCTTGAGTGCTCCTATTTATTTGTCTAAGCCGGTGGGTGATTCTATTGTGGTAGATCGAGTCCATCGCTCTTGTATAGTTGTGATTGGGGGTCTTGAGACTCGTGTGGATTTGTTGCTTCTGGACATGGTTGATTTTGATGTCATATTGGGGATGGACTGGTTATCACCTTATCACACTATCTTGGACTGTCATGCCAAGACTGTGACCTTAGCCTTGCCGGGTATATCTCGTTTAGAGTGGAGAGGGACTCTTGGTCATTCTACCCGTAGTGTTATCTCTTATGTGAAGGCTCGGTGTATGGTCGAGAAGGGGTGTTTTGTCTATTTTGCATATGTTTGTGATTCTAGTGCCGAGATCCCTTCTAATGATTCTGTGCCTGTTGTTCATGAGTTCCCTGAGGTATTTCCTTCAGACCTGTCGGGTATGCCACCCGACAGGGATATTGAGTTCTGCATTGATTTGGCTCCGAGCACTCAGCCCATTTCTATTCTACCGTATCGTATGGCCCGGCCTGAGTTGAAGGATCAGTTGCAAGACTTGCTTGAGAAGGGTTTCATTAGACCTAGTGTTTCGCCTTGGGGTGCCGGTGTTGTTTGTTAAGAAGAAGGACCGGTCGATGAGAATGTGTATTGATTACCGGCAGTTGAACAAGATTAGAATCAAGAATAAGTATCCATTGCTGAGGATTGATGATCTGTTTGATCAGCTTCAGGGTGCCAAGGTATTTTCGAAGATTGACTTGAGATCT
>NW_017672882.1:20172-26539 GCF_001879085.1 Nicotiana attenuata
GATTTTCGAAGAGTAAAATCAACACCAAATAATAGATATGTGTTCCTCAATCCATCTCCTTCATTATCCATCAACACCCATTAGAGTTCTAGGCCTAAATATTGTTCTTCCATGGTAGAATATGGATTTTGGGTAGAGTTAGGGCTTTTTGAATAATTGGAGTTTAGACCTCGTTTTGGGGTCGTATTTCGAAACTAATTGCATATTTGGGCTCGTGGGTGAATGGGTGATCGGGTTTTGGTCCGAACCTCGAGTTCTGACCAAGCGGGCCCGGGGTCAATTTTTGTCTTTTTGGGGAAAATGATAGAAAACCTATAACTAAGCATTGGGTATGAATTCTTTAGCATTTATTGATGTTGTTAAATTAATTTGGACTAGATACGAGTTATTTGGAGGCGAATTCTAAAGGAAAAGGGGTGTTTGAGGCCTGAGTTGGCCGTGGAAGTTCGAGGTAAGTGTTTGGTCTAACCTTAGCTTGAGGGATTATGAGTCGAGTCTTATTTTCTATGTGTTAACTGTGGAGTACGACGTATAGGCATGGTGACGAGTATCTATACGTCGGTGTCAATCATGCCCGTGAGTCTTGTATTTTAATTGTTATGACTCCGTTGCGGTCCATTGCGCGTCATATGAGGATTTTTACTACTGTTCCCTTGTCGAGATGTTATTATCATTACTGTTCCCTTGCCGGGAATTTATTATCTTTACTGATCCCTTGCCGGGATGTTTGTGTTAATATTATTGTACCCTTGCCGGGATTCTTTGATTCGTGTTGATAAAAGAAATGGGAACGGGTTGCACACCTGCAACGGTATCATATAAAATGGGATCGGGTTGCACGCCTGCAACGGTATTATGTGTGTACCTGTTCTTCTATTTCCTTATTTTGCTGGTAATTGTTTTAGGACATTTCTTATGTTTCTCTACAGTGGTTCTGTTGTTATCTGTTACTCCCCATAGCATGTTTCCCCCGCCCAACTTTAGTTGTAATTACCTGTTTCTATTTCCGCTGTATATGATTTAACTGCACAGGTTTATTCGATAGTCTGGTCCTAGCCTCGTCACTACTTCGCCGAGGTTTGGCTGGGCACTTACCAGCACATGGGGTCGGTTGTGCTGATACTACACTCTGCACTGTGTGCAGATACCGATATCGGAGCATTTGGACCGCAGTGAGGGTGCTGTCTTCAGTTCGCACAAGCGACTTGAGGTAGTCCTGCAGATGTCCGCGGGACTTGGCGTCTCCTCCTATCTTATCTGTTGCTGTTTTTATTTCTTACGAGCACTTTGTATTTCATTCAGACCTTGTTTGTAGTATTCTTAGACTGTCTGTGAAGCTGTGACTCCAGTTCTGGGTAGACTTGCTTAAACGGTTGTATTGGACATACTCAGTATTTTTATTGTGTTCTTCCGCTTGTTATAATTTCCGCTGTATTTAAATTATTGCTCATAATTGCTAAAGGATAAAAAGGGAAAAAAGGGTAAATTTATCGAGTAGTTGGCTTGCCTAGCTCACAATAGTAGGCGCCATCACGACTCCCGAGGGTGGGAAATCCGGGTCGTGACAATCATGATACAAAACTTCTTCTGCTTAATAAGCAAGTATCATTCAATACTTTCTTGAAGAAAATTAGTGAAGTTAAAATATTGATTCAAGCAGAAATTCACTAAAGGTATGGTTTGATATCAAACTAAATACAAGAAAAGGAATTCTTGTAACTTCACATGAAGAACTCAGTACCTGTATACATTTGCTTACAACTGATTCAGCCTACAAGAATTGCCATTTCGTCGTCGAAAAAATACAACATCCAGAATTTGCGGCATTCAAACAATCTCTTTCATATACAATAGATTCAGAACCATTTGCTGATTATCAACATGAACTAGGACAGCCAATAATGGCACTAGAGAACGAGCAACAACCTTCTAACATTACAGCTGCTTCAGAATATATAATGCTGCAACTATTACCCGCTCCTCCAATACATTCATACCAGTTTGTCGATGACCAAGAAGAAGAAGGACAGCTAATAATGCAAATTGACAACCAACACACAATCCAACAAAGTTTTTTGTTACCTTCTGCAATGATAAGCAACAACGAAAATGAAGTAAACATGGAGCTTATACCGATAACATCAAATAGAATTGAAGATATTGCTGAAACTTCTAGTGCTTCTCAGAAATCAAGAAAAAGAGTGAGGAGAAAGCTGAAAGAATCTCCACCATGTAAAATACTTAGGCACGATGCGTTGCCTGAGGAAGTAAGAGTCGGATCAATTTTTGAGAACAAACAAAACATGACTAAATTTTTCTGCAGCTTGGAGATAAACCAGAAAGTTGAATTCACTGCTGTTAGATCATGTTCAAAGAGATACGAGCTGAAATGCATTGTGGACAAATGTGGTTGGAATGTACGTGCTACCAGAATAAAAAATTCCACACTATTCAGGGTGATAAAATATCATAACAACCATGAATGCTCGGTTGATGCAAGAAAATCAGATCAGAAGCATGCTACATCAAATTTTATAAGTGAACAAATTATAGAACATGTTCGAGACAAAAAGTAGAGGTTACACCAGCCTTTGTAGAAAACGAAATGAAAAAAAATTTTGGGATTGACATTGGTTATCACATGGCATGGCACGCTATTCAAAAAGCTGTTGCTTGCATAAGGGGAACACCTGAAGAGAACTACCAGATTCTTCCTTCATACCTGCACATGATGGTGCGCAAAAACCCAGGAACGTACACAAGCATAAAAAGAGATGGGCAGAATAGGTAAGCAAAACAATACTAACCATAAGCCTGAAGTTTCAAATGTTCCTATTTGAAAAACTTCACACCTTATAATTTGTTTTTCTTGTATTTCATTGTACAGATTTGCTTACATGTTCTTTGCTCCTGCAGCATCAATAGCTGGTTGGTCCTACTGTAGACCCGTTATTGAAGTAGATGCAACGTTTTTAAAGTCAAAATATCGTGGTGTTTTATTTGTTGCTGTATCAAAGGATGCAAACAATCAAATCTTTCCTCTATCTTTTGGTGTAGCAGAGTCAGAAAATAATGAGGCATACATTTGGTTCTTCGGGCAAATGAGAAAAGCAATTCAAGTCCGTCGTGAACTGGTTTTCTTGTCAGATAGAAACCAATCGATTGCAAATGGGATTAGAAAAGTTTATCCTGAAGCTCACCATGGTATCTGCCTCTATCACTTTGAGAAAAATTTAAAGCAAAGACATGCAAAAGCCACGGTAATAAATCTTTTTCAAAGTGCTGCAAGGTCATACAAACGTGAAGATTTTAATCAGTTAATGTCCCAACTCAAAAGTGTTGACAAGAAAACATACAATTACATAATGGAAGAGCCTCCAGAGAGATGGGCTCGATCGTGGTTCCCACGGCGACGTTATGATATGCTAACAACAAACATGGTAGAATCAATGAATTCCATTTTACTAAAAGCGAGAGAGATGCCTATTTTAAGAATGTTAGATTTCATCCAGGAAAAGTTGGGAGAGTGGTTTTACGAACGGAGAAAAAAAGCAAATGAAACTTTTCATAGGATATCAATATGGGCAGAAGAAGAGATGACTAAGAAGATGGACTTGGCTTGCAAAATGTTTGTGAGTATATTTATTAACTTCAGCTTTTTATATCTGTTGCAGTGATTTACTGCTTACATTTAAAAAACTTCATACTTTTTCTTTTTGAAGCAGCAATACACTAATATAGTTTATCTTAATTTTTATTCCTTCTTAGGTGTTCAACCTTGATTCAATGTTGTTTAGAATAAATAGTGAAGGAATCGAATTCATTGTGGACTTAAAGAAGAGAACTTGTGACTGCTTGGAATTCCAACTTGATAAATTGCCCTGTCCACATGCAATTGCTGCTATTAATAAGAGATATTTGCAGAAATCTGATTACTGCTCAAATTGGTATTCAAAGGAAACATGGTTGAAAACATACGAAGGACATGTGAATACCGTGGGAGATCAAAAATCATGGGATATTCCACAAAATGTTGAATCTGAGATCACAAAACCTCCCGGTGTAGAAATTTTACAAGGAAGAAGACAAAAGAAGAGGCATATCCCTGCGACTGAATTAGTACCATTAAAGTCTACCAAATGCAGTCGATGCAAATAAGTTGGGCATAACAGAACAACTTGCTTGTCTTCTCCAGCACCTCATCCATATTCCAAGAAACACACTGAAAAATACTCCAACCTTCAATAACCTTGGTCTAAATTTAGACTTTCATTATTGTATGAAATATTTGAAACGTAATTTTTTTCAAAGGAATAAAAAAAAATAAGCTCTTGGACTATTTTATATACTGCTAAAGTACAAATCACTCATTTTTGTTGCGCAGGCTTACAGGTTTGGTTGCATTTTAAAAAAGTACGCAATGACTTCAGCGAGAAAAAACTTCAGGTTACAGTATGTGAAATACATATCCTTAACAAACACACACACACACACACACACACACACACATACGCGTACAACACACAAAAGAGTTGAGAATGAGAATTATATTGATACAGAAAGAGACGAGGACAACACACAAAAGAAACACATGTACAAACAAACACTTCAGCATCTCTAGGCTGAAATTATAGAAAATGAACTTAATAACTTCAGCATATTCTCTAATGAATATGCTGAAGTAAACAAAAAAGTACATCATAAAAACATTAAAAAAGCATTACAAAAACTAAGCATCATCACCATCATCAGAACAGTACTCCTCAATTTCTCGAAATATCTCATCATCATCAGTATCGGAGATAACTATAGGGTACTCGGGCAAAAGACCACAGAGTCCAACGAGATCAATCTTCAACTTGTTGAATTCATCACGCAACTGACTTTGTTCAACTATTACTCTGTCCATAAGAGAAAGAAGAGTCTTCAAGTTGTTTTGCAGCTTGGCATAGTCGTCCCCGACGGGAAACTTAAAACTATCAAACTGCTGCACGACCTTATCGAACGAGGTTGAATAACCTCCACAAGTACGTTCCAGGTTAAGCCTGTTCTGGAATGATTCATTGGCAAAAAACTGTGATCTGATTCTCTCCCAATCAGCCTTCATTTGATCCCACAAATGCATAAGATTTGGCATGGACACGTTATTGTACCACTCACACTTCAAACTCTCCCACTTCTGCATAATTTCATCCATTGTAGGCTTCCTACTTCTGCTTGCACCAGACATTCTTTCTTTCACAAAAGCTAAAAGGCTAAGGATGAATATACATTTAAAGAAATATGATGGAACTCTATGAATGACTATGAAATTTTTAAGTGAAGACATTATTAATATAGTCAAAGAGTGCACCTAATCAATTTAATATCCATAAATGTAAAAGTAACTTTTCAGGTGTTTTTACTGTTTTACGTTCAAAGAAATTGAATGAAATAAGATAAGTGTGGTAAAACAAGTAGGTGGTAAAATACAAAAAGAAATGTAACTTCAGCCCTAATCAGCCCATAGTTTTTCAATAGTAAAAAAATAACTTCAGCCCTGAAAATTTTTCACATAATCAATGCAAAAGCAAAAGATGAAGTAGGTGATAAAAGATAAAAAGTAGCTAGTAAATGCAAAAAGATAACTATCAAGTTAATAAAAATACCAAAACATGCTGAAGTTTTTGTCTTAAAAGCTATTTGAAAAAAATTAGCACAAACCACTGAAGTTATTTAGTGCATTTCTAAATACTTCAGCAGAATAAGCTGAAGTTTTTTGTCGTGGATTCAATAGTTTTGTCAATAAAAGTCTTTTACAAAAACTTCAGCAGTAGGTGCTGAAGTTATTAGTTGATTTCAAAAAACATCAGCAGAAACTGCTGAAGTTTTTGTCCTGGATTCAATAGTTTTGTCGTAAAGCTTTTTCAAAAAACTTCAGCAGAACATGCTGAAGTTATTTAGTGCATTAAACTTCAGCAGAATAAGCTGAAGTTTTTTGTCGTGGATTCAATAGTTTTGTCCTAAAAAGCTTTTTCAAAAAACTTCAGCAGTAGGTGCTAAAGTTATTAGTTGATTTCAAAAAACATCAGCAGAAACTGCTGAAGTTTTTGTCCTGGATTCAATAGTTTTGTCGTAAAGCTTTTTCAAAAAACTTCAGCAGAACATGCTGAAGTTATTTAGTGCATTTCTAAAAACTTCAGCAGAATAAGCTGAAGTTTTTTGTTCGTTGGATTCAATAGTTTAGTTCCTAAAAGCTTTTCTAAAAACTTACAGCAGTAAGGCGCTGAAGTTATTTAGTTGATGTCTAAAACCTTTCAAGACAGAAACAAGCTGAAGTTTTAGCCTATATTCAATAGTTTGTCGTAAACGCTTTTTCAAAAACTTA
>NW_017672882.1:26559-62187 GCF_001879085.1 Nicotiana attenuata
TTTGTCCTATATTCAATAGTTTTGTCGTAAAGCTTTTTCAAAAAACTTCAGCAGAAGATGCTGTAGTTATTTTGTTCATTTCTGAAAACTTCAGCACCTAACAAGCTGAAGTTTTTGTCCTGGATTCAATCATTTTTGTCGTAAAGCTTTTTCAAAAATCTCACCAGACTGTGCTGAAGTTATTTAGTGCATTTCTAAAAACTTCATCACTTGATAAGCTGAAGTTTTTGTCCTGCAGTCGAAACTTTTGTTATGACTTTTAACCAAAACTTCAGCTTAAAAAGCAGAAGTTATTTACTTCATGATGAATTTCAACAAAAATATACTTAAAATTCATGAAAAAAGACACAAACATATTTGATTCGACCCAAGTCAACTAAAAAACTAATTAATGCGAATAAAACAAAAATTTAAAAGATAGACCTCACATAATTCACACAAATTAATGTATATTCACAAAATCCAATTATGTTTTCACTTACATCCTTCAAAAAAAAAGAATTTTTTTTTGTTTACAAGTTATTCTCTATTCAAAAAATTCACAGATTGTCTTCATATTATCCATAGTCATGTCCTCGTTGCTCATCTGGGGTTTCATAACCGCTATCTTGTTACCACTTTCCATGAGTCCAAAGATTTGAAGCCAATTCTCTGTTGAATACCAATGTATGCCTTTGGTTATAGAACTCTAAAATTTGCTTCCAACTGAACTTTACTACTATGATCTTTTTAGGAACTCCCTTCTTCTTTCATAAGAAAAACATAAGAAAATGTTGGCAAAGACATGCTTACTGGTGTGCAGCTGGGAATTTGTGAGAAGTAAAGATAATGAAGAAGAAGTCCAAAATACTTCTTCATATGTGACGGAGAGTGGCCACATCAAAAACTTGAGCTTCAGGACAATTTGCTCTTTTTACTAAAAGTTCGATTTATCAACTAGTAAAAAGAGCAATTATCCTGGAGCTCGAGTATTTGATCTGGCCACCTGATCACTGCCGACTCAACACTACACCAAGGTAGGAAGAGTGGGTTGCAACAGCTTTTACCCGAATAGTGGTTCGGGATCGAATTTCCACAGGGAGCTAGTAATGGAGTTGTATTGTGTGTTTAGTCTAGAATTGCAGTTGTGCTTCTAATATCACTTCAAACATCCTTGGTTTTGATTTTTATATCTACTATTATAAGACTAATCTAAATTATCCTACGGTAATATTGCTAAGTTGTAATTAATATAGAGAAAGGCACTAAGGTCGTGGCATTGCCTAGGTGGCTAATTAACGGGTAGAAGCTACTAAGGATAGATTGACATATTTGAAGCTTATGCAATAACCGTTGCACAATTGTACCCACTCTCACACCTCTCGGTAGAGAGAGTGATTTTGCCCAATTGACTCTCTCGAGACCAATTGGGTAGGCTAATTAGCCAAGCAACTAGGGTTCAAGTAGGGTGATTACTCTCTCGAGATTTAACCCGTTAATTGGGACTACCATTTCTCATGGGTCCATCCCAATTCCTTGTTGGGTCAATTTTGGGGTTATAGACTCTCTTTCTTAAGAAGAGTTGAACCCACCAAGCTAGAATCAGTGTTTGCTACCACTAATCCTTAATTAAAACCTAAAGTTAACCCAAATAGCAAACACCCAATATCATTCTAACCTTAGATGGCAATACCCATCAATTACCCACACTAGGGTTGAGCCACAACCCTAGCTGGTGAGTTTAGCTACTCATGCTAGAAGCAAAAATTAAAGAAATAGATGAAAAAGTAAACATATTAATTAATTGCAAGAAAGAAAATACAATATTGAAGAGTAAGAATGCCAAAAAGGGCTAAACTAGGCGTTCTCACGAGCTCAGCAGCTTCAGAAAAACAAAACTTAACCTAAAAATGGTAAAATGTTCTATTTATAGTGGCTAGAAAAACTGGACAAAAATACCCCTGCGGGGTCAGCGCGGACCGCGCAAAAAGGTAGTGCGGCCGCGTTGGCTCTTGAAACTCCTGAATTTTAACTCTCTGAAGTTGAGGACCGCAAACCGCGCAAAAGTGCAGCGCGCGGCAGGAGCTCTGGCGCGGACCGCGTGAGTGTGACCGCGGCCGCGTGGCTTGCTCTGGACCCAAACTGGCATCTCTCTGAATCTCTTCACGCGGGTTGCATGACAAAGTGGCGCGGCCGCGTGAGCTGAACGCGGACCGCATAAATCCAACCACAGCCGCGTGGTGAAAGTTCTGAATATACACTTCTCTGAATCTCCTAGTGCAGCCGCGTGCATTTTTGTGCGGTCCGCACTAGGCTCTTTTTCCATCACTTTACTTGGCCTTTGATACTTGAGCAGTTCTGAGCCGATCTTCGACATTTCGTCACTTTCTCACTCAAACCTGCAATCAAGCACAACCAGTGAGCATTCTGGGACTATTTCGTAGCAATTTATACTCAAAGCATAGGCAAGTAGGGGCATAAAACACGTTAAAATCCTACTTATCAACTCCCCCAAACTTAAACCTTTGCTTGTCCTCAAGCAAACAAAATAAGACCCACCCCTTAAAGGAACATCCAAGTAATTCCAGCTATCCTAAAGTAACCTCAACAAGCATCAATTGGGACTAACAATTGCCCTCAATACGAATGCATCATTAACACATTTTAAACTTTGAAAACTATGGATCAAGTGTGACACAAGAGCGTCAAGGGTTGACACATTTCATCAAAGAACTTTTCTCAAATACCTTGGTCATTGTGGAACCCAAACTCACACATCCTCAACTCTCCTTAAGCGAACCTCACCTTTGAGAGTATTGACACACAAACCGAGGTTGATGGACTTTCACTCATCTCTCTCAAGAAGAAGTTCACAAGTCCGGCTCTAGGTACCATATGTTTGCCCCTTATGTAAGTATCCACTAATGTAGGCTCCCTTCAACTCGAAATCATATAGGGCTTTTGCGGAGTCATTGTGAAGGCTTTGGTTAAGGGTAGGACATGTTTTTGTTCAAATGGGTTCAATCTTCCCTTAAGCACTCCCTTTGATTCATTTTGGCACACTTTCTTGACTCGTTTGAGTATTTCACTTCTTTTCAAGGGGTTAGAGGGACACATTGTCACTCTTTCTTATGCAATTCAAATCATTTCTCCTTTTTCTACTTTTTTCACGCCTTTTTCACTTTTGTTTCCCTTGAATCCCTTTTTTATTCTTTTTCACCTAGGTCTTTCTTTTTGTCTTTTTTTTTCTTATTCATTGCTTTCCTTTTCCTTTTGCTTTTGTACCTTTTACCACTTTGTTTCCTTTCTTGTCTCTCCTCCCCCAAACTTAGACATTTTCCATTACTCAAGGGAAGATTTTGGGTGCCAAGAGAGGGTATCTTTTAGAATGGGTATAGGCTTGTAACATTGGTTCTTGAAAGAAAAAGGTTCAAGGCTCGAAAGGGTTAACAAGGGATCATTTCATTGGTAGGCTATGGATTTGTTCAACTTAACATTGGGATCAAGGAGAGCCTACAATCACTTCTCAAGTAAAATTTCACCTAGGATTTCGCCCCAACAAACATTCAGGGCAAGTTCTAGACCATTGGCTCGGGACTTGGACTCACAATTCGATTCCTCACCACACATGCTAGGGGATTGCTAAAGACATCGAGTCGAAGGTCCACAACGACCTTAGTTAAGATTCAAGCGCACAATGGTCCAAAAAGACCACATGATCATTGTTTGGTCAACACAAGAGTCTCAAGGCCACGACTTTCACCATCCTAAACACAACATTATGTCTTTGATCATGGGATCGAAGGCAAATGTGTTAGGCCCAAGTGAAGCTTTGCCTGAGGTACCCTTAACTACAAAATATCAAAAACAAAAGAAAAATCAAAAACGGACTCAAACCCTTATGAAGGTTGTCACGCCATCTATCATTGGGAAGAGCCACCCGGTTCGCACTATACTCCACCCTTGGAAAGAACCGTGGCATTAAGAATACCAAGGGCTTATTGAAAACGCCAAAAACAAAACGAAAGGCTACGAGCCTATCTACGAAGCTAAAAAAATGAAAAACTTTGCGAAAATAGAAAAACAGAATGAATATGTACAATAGGGGAGTAGAATATACAATGAGGGATGAATATATACCGAATGTAACTTTATATACAGACCAAAAAAGAATAAAAAGTACGAGAAAAGTAGCTAAAATGTAAAGTTATATACAGACCAACTAGAAATTCAAATCAACAGAACATAAAATGAGAATCTAATATGTACAGTCATCCAGATAATCCAAAAAAAAGTAGGGCGCACCCCCACGAATAAGAGCTGGCATTGTCCCTAATGCCAACTACACAAATAAGCACAAAAAGTCAATGAAAGGATATAGAAGAGCTCCCTAGGCCTGGTCCGTCTGCATGGGATCCTCAGTGGTCCCCTGATCCTCTGTATGGGCGGGAACCTCAGACTGGTTCCCGGCCTGCTGCTGCTCTGCTGCTGGGACAGGGGCCTGCTCCTGGACCGGCTGAATATCGGGTGCATCACTGGAGGGAATCTTCTGAGTCTCTGCAAGCTCAATCACTACACCCTCTGTACTGGGAAGCTTCCTCTTCTTCCTTGGAGGCCTGGGTGCATGCTCCTGCTGTGGCTCTGGTGCTGCTGCTGGAGGAGCTGAATCCTCAAATAACAAGTCTAAAGGCATCTGATCTGCCAATAGCTTGTCCACGTCCGCTCTAAGCACCTTCACCGACTCCTTAGACGCCCTTGACTTTCTCATATTTTTGTGCTCCTTGGCAAGCTCCTTCAGAGCTTTGCCATGTGAATCTACTGCCTTAGTCAAGGCGTCCTGAGTCTCCATAATTTTCTCCTGGTTGGCCAGGAGCTTCTTCAATGTATCCTCAATAGACTGAGGAATCTGAACAGTGGCTGGTGTTGACTGGGCCTCAACTGAAGTAGCACATGTGGACAACTTGGATGTCGCAGCTGACATCCAGTTGTTTAAACTGGCCAAAGTCTTTGTCAACTGATGGGCTGTGAGAGGGTTGGTCCGGGAAGAAAGGAATTTCGGGCCAGCTGAAGAACTAGGACCCGCAGAAGAGGAGGGCGCATAATCAGTAATGGTGGCAGCTGGAATGGAGGGAAGCTCAGTAGAAGGCTCAACAGCAAACTCTACCGCAACTTGCTCCTCAGACTGGCCAATTGGGGCAGAGGTGGGTGCCTTGTGTTTCTTGTCCTATTGGTTGTCCGGCCCCTGAATGCTGAACCATGAGAACGGGGACACTGGGCGAACTTTCACATCGTAGGACTTCTTCTTTACCTTCGCATCCCGGAAATACATGGTGAGAGTGTTGGGATATGGATAGTTCCAAATACTGTCAACCCCCATCGAAGTGATCGTCCTGTACATCACATTCCCCACATTGATAGGGAAGCCCGCTATGATAGAGGCAATCAGCACAGCACGGGGGAGTGGGATAGTTTGGTCATGGGAAGTGGGGTCAAGCCTGTTGCACACAAATGTAAGCCACCCTCTAGCTTTGAAGTTCAATTTCTTCCTCAAAATCTTCACCCCCGCCTGTATCCAATCCGGAACAGTACCCGGATGAGCCAAATACTCAGCCAACCATGGGCGAACCTCCTCCTTCATCTCCAACTTCTCATTATATTGGGTCTCATCTTCATCGTCAAAACCCAAATAGTCATTAAACGCTGATAAGTAGGATTTTAACGTGTTTTATGCCCCTACTTGCCTATGCTTTGAGTATAATTTGGTACAAAATAATCCCAAAATGCTCACAGTTGTGCTTGATTGTAGGTTTGCCAACAAAGTGACTGAAATGTCAAAGATCGGCTCAAAACGGAGTGAAACCTACTCAAGCATCAAAGGCCAAGTAAAGTGATGAAAAAAGAGCCTAGTGCGGACCGCACAAAAGTGCACGCGGCCGCACTAGGAGATTTAGAGAAGTGCAAATTCAGGACTTTCACCATGCGGCCGCGGTTGGATTTATGCGGCCCGCGTTCAGCTCACGCGGCCGCGCCACCTAATCATGCGGCCCGCGCTGGAGAGATTCAGAGAGATGCAAGTTGGGACTAGTACAAGCCACGCGGCCGCGCCCCTAATTGTGCGGTCCGCACCAGATATCCTGCGGTCGCGCTACACTTTTGTGCGACCCACTGTCCTCAACTTCAAAGTGTCAAAATTCAAGAATTAAAGAGCCCGCGCAGCCGCGCTACCTTTTTGCGCGGCCCGCGCTGACCCCGCAGGGGTATTTTTGTCCAGTTTTCCAGCCACTATAAATAGATATTTTTCCCATTTTTAGGTTAAGTTTTGTATCAGATATTGAGCTGCGCTCGTGAGAACTAAAGTTTTAGCCTATTTTAGCATTTTAGCATTAATTTCTCAAGAGATTCTTGTAGTTTCTCACCAGTAATTAATTATTATGTTTAGTTCTTCTTCTAATTCTTCTGTTTCTTCTTTAATTATGTCTAGCTAAACCCATTATCTAGGGTTGTGGCTTAACCCTAGTGTGGGTAATTGATGGGTGTTGCCATCTAAGGTTAGGATGATATTGGGTGTTTGCTATTTAGGTTAATTTTAGGTTTTAATTAAGGATTGGTGGTTGCAAACACTGATTCTAGCTTTGTGGGTTTAACTTTTCTTGAGAAAGAGAGTCCATGACCCCAAAATTGACCCAACAAGGAATTGGGATGGACCCATGAGAAATGGTAGTCCCAATTAACGGGTTAAATCTCGAGAGAGTAATCACCCTACTTGAACCCTAGTTGCTTGGTCCAATTGGCCTACCCAATTGGTATCGAGAGAGTCAATTGGGCAAAATCACTCTCTCTACCGAGAGGTGTGACAGTGGGTACAATTGTGCAACGGTTATAGCATAAGCCCCAAATATATCAACTTATCCTTAGTATCATCTACCCGTTAGTTAGCCACCTAGGCAATGCCATAACCCTAGTGCCTTTCTCTATATTAATTACAATTTAGCAATATCTCCGTAGCATAATTTAGCTTCAAACATTAGTCTTATAATAGTAGATATAAAAATCAAAACCAAAGATGTTAGAAGTGACATTGGAAGCACAACCGCAATTCTAGACTAAGCAGACATTACAACTCCACTACTAGCTCCCTGTAGAAAATCGATCCCGAACCACTATTCAGGTAAAAGCTGTTGCAACCCGCTCTTCCTGCCTTAGAGTAGTGTTGAGTCGGCAGCGATCAACTTTTTGGCGCCATTGTCGGGGAGCTTATGGTGTTGACTATCTGTTTAGCTCGTTTTGTGTTTTTCTTCTCTTTCCTTCTTGTTTACTAATTTAGTTTGTGTCGATCATTCAGGTACTATGGCTCTTAATGCAAACGACTCTCTTGGCAATGTGAATGCGGGGGAGGAGGTAGATGATCTTGAGCCCGAAGAGGTTCAACCACCTTAAGTTCCACGCAGAGGCTGTCAGGCCAATGCAAATGACAACAATCCTATTCCAGACCCTCCTCCGCCACCGCCACCGCCAAGAGCAATCCCAAGAGTTCTACCAAATCAAGGGTACGCGAGTGCCATTGTTCCTCCCCGAATCCGGGCGGGGAACTTTCAAATCACAAATGTCATGTTGACCTTGCTCGAGCAAAGAGGGTATTTTACGGGCGCCTCCGATCAAAATGCATACAAGCACTTGAAGGGGTTCGTAGATACATGCTGGGGCAGCAAACAAACAAACGTGTCAGAGGATGCGTTGCGATTGAGGCTTTTCCCGTTTTCTCTTAGGGGTAAAGCGTTGGACTGGTTAGAAAGACTTCCAAATCATTCTATTCACACATGGGATGAACTGGCGGACAAATTTATTGCCAAGTTCTTTTCTCCAAGTCATATGGCGGCTCTTCGGGATGAGATTCTAGCTTTCAAACAAATGCCAACGGAACCTTTGCACGAAATATGGGAAAGATATAGGACAATGGTGAAGGAGTGCCCTAATAACGACATGATCAAGGCGATGATACAACAAACCTTTTATCGGAGCATCAACACCACGAACCAGTGCATTGTGAACCAATTGGCCGGAGGGAACTTCATGAAACTTTCTTACCAAGAGGCATGTGATGTACTTGATGAAATGGCCGACACCTCTTCGGCATGGCAAAGCCGAGCGAATGTGCCCCAAGGTGACCCCACGGTCATCCATTTGCACAAGGAGTTGAACGATCATGGCCAAGCTATTGCCGAGCTTACAACAACTATGAATCAATTGGCGAAGGCGCAATTGCAACAAGTCCAAAACCCGTGCCAAGTCAATTCAATGGAGAGTGTCTCTATGTTGAAAAGGAGGCAATGAGGGCAGAAACAACCTCAAGGTAATGGTGAGCAATTTCACAACAACAATGATGGTGGTGGTTATTCGAATGAGTGCTATGATGATCAAAGTGAGGAATGCCAATATGTCAATAACTACCAAGGAAATAGAGGAAATTGGGGTAATCAAGGTAACAATCAAGGCAATTGGAACGGGAACAACAATAATTGGAGCAAAAACAATAACAATCAAGGAGGGTGGAATAATGGTGGTAGGGGGCAAGGCTTTCAAAGGCCCCCTATGTTCCAACAACCAAACAATCCACCCCCTTTCAATATCAAGGGTCTAGTTCTTCCGGAAGTGATATGGGACGGATAGAAATGATGTTCGAGCAGATGATGAAAAAGAACAAAGACTCGGATGCACAATTGGCTTCACACAACACATCTATCGGAACCTAGAAGTGCAAATAGGGCAAATTTCTCAAGTGTTGAATACCCGACCTAAGGGCGCACTACCAAGTGATACGGTAGTGAACCCAAAGGGAGGTAACAATCATGTGATGGCAGTCACAACGAGAAGCGGAAGAGGCGGTGATGTGCAAGCCTCAAATGAAAATGTTGAGCTCCAAGAAGATGTGGATCCTTTGATTGTTGAAGATGTAGTTGAGACAAATGTGAATAAGGAAGTGAGAATAGATATTGATGAGGCCGAGGTGGAAACTCAAGAGGCCGTGAAACCGTCTAGGGAGCACATAATTGATATTCCGGAGCCGGTGGTGCCAAAAGCCAAGGCACCCTTTCCTAGACCACCTCCACCTTATCCTCAGCGGTTAGCAAAGCACAAGAATGATAATCAGTTCAAGAAATTCATAGACATGACGAAAAGCCTTACAATCAACGTGCCTTTGGTAGAGGCACTTGAACAAATGCCAGGCTATGCAAAGTTCATGAAGGATTTGGTCACAAAGAAGCGTTCCATGGATTGTGAAACAATAAAGATGACGCACCAAGTTAGTGCAATAGTACAGTCTATGGCCCCAAAACTTGAAGACCCAGGAGCTTTTACTATTCCTTGCACTATCGGGAGTGCGGAGTTTGCTAAGGCCCTTTGTGACTTGGGGGCTAGCATTAATTTGATGTCGTATTAAGTCTTCAAGACTTTGGGAATTGGGCAACATAGGCCAACCTCGATGAGACTTCAAATGGCGGACCGGTCAAAGAAGCGGCCTTTGGGTATAATTGATGATGTGCTTGTCAGGGTGGACAAATTCATATTGCCGACCGACTTTGTCATATTGGATTGTGAAGTGGATTTTGAAGTGCCTATTATTCTTGGGAGACCTTTCCTAGCTACGGGGAAGGCTTTGGTTGATGTTGAAGCAGGTGAATTGACATTCCGAGTGGGAGATGAGAAGGTGGTATTTCATGTTTGCAAATCAATGAGGCAACCCAATAGTACGGAAGTGTGTTCACTTGTTGACATTGTCACCTCTGAGATAGTGGATGACACAAGTTCCATGATGAATGTTGAAGATCCTATTGAGGCCGTACTTCTTGGCATGGATGTAGAAGATGATGCTAGCAGAGTGGAGTGCGTGAATGCATTGCATGGTATGGGTTCATATTCATATGAGCCTAGGAAGTTATCTTTGGATCTTGAGAACCGCAAAACTCCACCAACTAAACCATCCATTGAGGAGCCACCGGTGTTGGAGTTGAAGCCACTTCCTCCACACCTCAGGTATGAATTTTTGGGCTCTAATTCTACTCTTCCAGTTATTCTTTCTTCTTGCCTTACTAACTTGCAGGTTAAGGCCACTTTGGAGGTGCTTCAAAAGCGGAAAAGGGCAATAGGATGGACTTTGGCGGACATTAGGGGAATAAGCCCCGCATTTTGCATGCATAAGATCATCTTGGATGAGGATGAAAGGCCGTCCCTTGAACATCAAAGAAGACTCAATGAGGCGATGCAAGAAGTGGTCAAGAAAGAGGTTATCAAATGGCTTGACGCCGGTGTGGTTTATCCAATCTCTGACAGTTCGTGGACTTCTCCGGTCCAATGTGTGCCAAAGAAAGGAGGGATGACGGTGGTGCCCAATGATAACAATGAACTTATTCCCACTCGAACCATTACCGGGTGGAGAGTTTGCATGGACTAGTGGAAGCTCAACAAGGTGACCCGCAAGGATCATTTTCCTTTGTCATTCCTCGACCAAATGCTAGATCGTCGTGCGGGGAGAGCATTCTATTATTTCTTGGATGGGTACTCGGGCTACAATCAAATTTTAATTGCCCCGGAGGATCAAGAGAAGACTACTTTTATATGCCCCTATGGAACATTTGCTTTCTCCCGGATGCCATTCGGATTGTGCAATGCTCCGGCGACCTTCCAACGTTGCATGATGGCTATTTTCACCGATATGGTGGAGGACATATTGGAGGTCTTTATGGACGACTTTAGTGTGGTTGGTGACTCTTTTAATGCATGCTTGGTGAATTTGGATAAAGTCTTGGCTCGTTGTGAAGAAACCAACCTAGTTCTCAATTGAGAAAAATGCCATTTTATGGTTGAAGAAGGTATAGTGTTGGGCCACAAGATTTCAAAACACGGGATTGAGGTTGATAAGGCAAAAATTGAGGTGATTTCGAGGCTCCCTCCCCCTACTTCTGTCAAAGGGGTGAGGAGTTTTCTTGGACACGCCGGGTTCTACCGGCGGTTTATCAAAGACTTCTCGAAGGTTGTGAATCCATTGTGCAATCTACTAGAGAAAGATGCCAAGTTTGTTTTTGATGAAAAGTGTATGGAGGCCTTTGAACTCTTAAAACACAAGTTGACCACTACCCCTATCATAACTGCACCTAATTGGAGTTTGCCCTTTGAACTCATGTGTGATGCTAGTGATGTTGCAGTGGGGGCGGTGTTGGGTCAACGGGTTAACAAAATGTTCCATCCCGTGTATTATGCAAGTAAGACTATGAATGAAGCTCAACAGAATTACACGGTGACGGAGAAGGAGTTATTGGCCATTGTATTTTCCATGGAGAAATTTCGGCCCTATCTTATGGGGGCCAAGGTGATTGTGCACACGGACCATGCCACCCTTAGATATTTGATGACAAAAAAGGATTCCAAAGCAAGATTGATGAGGTGGGTGTTACTCCTTCAAGAATTTGACTTAGAAATTGTGGACCGGAAGGGAAGCGAGAACCAAGTAGCGGACCATTTGTCCCGGTTAGAGGAAGAAGGGAGGCCATGTAACGGTCTTGAGATAAATGATGCATTCCCTGACGAGCAACTTCTTTCTGTGTCAATGTGTGACATGCCATGGTTCGCGGACATCGCCAACTTCATTGTGACCGGAATTGTCCCGTGTGAGCTCTCTTCCAACCAAAAGAAGAAACTCAAACGGGATAGTTTGGATTTTTATTGGGATGATCCATACTTGTTCAAAATTTGCACGGATGGTGTAATTAGAAGATGTGTCCCGGAAGGTGAACAATTGAGCATATTGGAGGCTTGTCACTCCTCCCCTTATGGTGGCCATCATGGAGGGGTGAGGACGGCGTCAAAGATCTTGAGTTGCGGGTTCTATTGGACAACATTGTTTAAAGATGCTAGTGATTTGGTGAAGAGATGTGATGCATGCCAAAGGGCCGGCGGAATTTCAAAAAGGGATGAGATGCCTCTAATACGATTCTCGAGGTGGATATTTTTGATGTTTGGGGCTTCGATTTCATGGGTCCGTTTGTGATCTCTTGCGGGAACACTTATATTCTCGTGGCGGTGGATTATGTCTCAAAGTGGGTGGAAGCCGTGGCTTTACCCAACAATGAAGCCCGAAGTGTTGTAGCATTCTTGAAAAAGAGTATATTCACAAGGTTTGGTACCCCTCGTGCTATCATTAGTGATGGAGGGTCTCTCTTTTGCAACAAGGCTTTTGATTCATTTCTTGCTAAATATGGAGTTAATCACAAAGTGACCACCCCCTATCATCCTCAAGCCAGTGGTCAGGTGGAAGTGTCCAACCGAGAAATAAAGAGTATCTTGTCCAAGACGGTAAATGCTAATAGGACCGATTGGTCAAAGAAATTGGATGATGCTCTTTGGGCCTATCGGACAACTTACAAGACTCCTATCGGTATGTCTCCGTATCGGTTTGTATTCGGTAATGCTTGCCATCTTCCGGTGGAATTGGAGCACAAGGCTATGTGGGCATTGAGAAAGTTGAACTTGGAATAGGATGTTGCGGTAAATCTCCGGGTTGAGCAACTAAATGAGCTTGATGAGTTTAGATTTCATGCCTACTCCAACTCGTCCTTATAAAAGGACAAGATGAAGTACCTTCACGACAAATATGCTCGGGGAGAGGAATTCAAGGTTGGTGATATGGTTCTTCTTTTCAACTCCCGGTTGAGGTTATTTCCGGGAAAGCTCAAGTCAAAGTGGAGTGGGCCATTTGAAGTGGTATGTGTGACTCCTTTTGCTGCTCTTGATCTCAAGAACAAGAATGGTGAAGTATTCAGGGTCAATGGGCATCGTGTCAAGCATTATTTGGGAAAGTTTGATGATAGCCACGTGGTGGCACTCATTCATTTGAAGTGATATGATGGTAACATGCGTCGTGCCGCGACGTTAAATCAGGCGCTTCTTGAGAGACAACCCATGTCTTCTTATTTCTCTTTGATTTCCTTTGTAGATTAGGATTTTTGAGCTAATTGGTTGTGAGATGTTGCAGGGATTGTACTGAAGCAGTGCAAAACAAAGTATAAAAAAATGCACAGTCTCTGAAGTTGCCAGTGTGGCCGCGGTTGGATTTGTGCGGTCCGCCCTGGCATAAGCTGAAGATGTATGCTCTCTGAAGTTTGCTCACGCAGCCGCGGTCATGTTATTGCGGTCCGCGTTGGTCTCGCGCGGCCGTGTCCACTTTGTGCGGTCCGCGTGGGCTGCTTCCTGCAAGGGTTCAAAAATAAACCCGGCGCGGTCATTTTTACGCGGCCGCGCTGGTGGGTAAGTACGGGGCCCCACGGTTCTCTATAAATAGAGACCTTAGGCCTCATTTTACACTTTTTGCGTTCTGAACACCTGAACCCTAATTTTTCACTGTTCATCTGAGATATTCTTGTGTGTTGCATCAAGTGCTTTGATTCTTCTTATTCCTGGTAACAATTCTTACAATTATCATTAATTGGTGTTTATTTTTCATTTTTTCNGTGCCACCACGTGGCTATCATCAAACTTTCCTAAATAATGCTTGACACGATGTCCATTGACCCGAAATACTTCACCATTCTTGTTCTTAAGATCAAGAGCACCAAAAGGAGTCACACATACCACTTCAAATGGCCCACTCCACTTTGACTTGAGCTTTCCCGGAAATAACCTCAACCGGGAGTTGAAAAGAAGAACCATATCACCAACCTTGAATTCCTTTCCCCGAGCATATTTGTCGTGAAGATACTTCATCTTGTCCTTATACAAGGACGAGCTGGAGTAGGCATGAAATCTAAACTCATCAAGCTCATTAAGTTGCTCAATACGGAGATTCGCCGCAACATCCCATTCCAAGTTCAACTTTCTCAAGGCCCACATAGCTTTGTGCTCCAATTCCACCGGAAGATGGCAAGCTTTCCCAAACACCAACCGGTACGGGGACATACCAATTGGGGTCTTGTAAGCCGTCCGGTAAGCCCATAAAGCGTCATCCAACTTTTTCGACCAATCGGTCCTATTAGCATTTACCGTCTTGGACAAGATACTCTTTATTTCTCGGTTGGACACTTCCACTTGACCACTAGCTTGAGGATGATAGGGGGTGGTCACTTTGTGATTTACTTCATACTTAGCAAGCAATGAGTCGAAAGCCTTGTTGCAAAAGTGAGACCCCCCATCACTAATGATAGCACGAGGGGTACCAAACCTTGTGAAGATACTCTTTTTCAAGAATGCTACAACGCTTCGGGCTTCATTGTTGGGTAAAGCTACGGCTTCCACCCACTTTGAGACATAGTCTACCGCCATGAGAATATAAGTGTTCCCACAAGAGCTCACGAACGGACCCATGAAATCGATGCCCCAAACATAAAAAATATCCACCTCGAGAATCGTATTGAGAGGCATCTCATCCCTTTTTGAAATTCCGCCGGCCCTTTGGCATGCATCACATCTCTTGACCAAGTCACTAGCATCTTTAAACAAAGTCGGCCAATAGAAACCGCAACTCAAGATCTTTGAAGCCGTCCTCACCCCTCCATGATGGCCACCATAGGAGGAGGAGTGACAAGCCTCCAATATGCTCAATTGTTCACCTTCCGGGACACATCTTCTAATCACACCATCCGTGCAAATTTTGAACAAGTACGGATCATCCCAATAAAAATCCAAACTATCCCGTTTGAGTTTCTTCTTTTGGTTGGAAGAGAGCTCACACGGGACAATTCCGGTCACAATGAAGTTGGCGATGTCCGCGAACCATGGCATGTCACACATTGACACAGAAAGAAGTTGCTCGTCGGGGAATGCATCATTTATCTCAAGACCGTTACATGGCCTCCCTTCTTCCTCTAACCGGGACAAATGGTCCGCAACTTGGTTCTCACTTCCCTTCCGGTCCACTATTTCTAAGTCAAATTCTTGAAGGAGTAACACCCACCTCATCAATCTTGCTTTGGAATCCTTTTTGGTCATCAAATATCTAAGGGCGGCATGGTCCGTGTGCACAATCACCTTGGCCCCCATAAGATAGGGCCGAAATTTCTCCATGGCAAATACAATGGCCAATAACTCCTTCTCCGTCACCGTGTAATTCCGTTGAGCTTCATTCATAGTCTTACTTGCATAATACACGGGATGGAACATTTTGTTAACCCGTTGACCCAACACCGCCGCCACTGCAACATCACTAGCATCACACATTAATTCAAAGGGCAAACTCCAATTAGGTGCAGTTATGATAGGGGTAGTGGTCAACTTGTGTTTTAAGAGTTCAAAGGCCTCCATACACTTTTCATCAAAAACAAACTTGGCATCTTTCTCTAGTAGCTTGCACAATGGATTCACAACCTTCGAGAAGTCTTTGATAAACCGCCGGTAGAACCCGGCGTGTCCAAGAAAACTCCTCACCCCTTTGACAGAAGTAGGGGGAGGGAGCCTCGAAATCACCTCAATTTTTGCCTTATCAACCTCAATCCCATGTTTTGAAATCTTGTGGCCCAACACTATACCTTCTTCAACCATAAAATGGCATTTTTCCCAATTGAGAACTAGGTTAGTTTCTTCACAATGAGCCAAGACTTTATCCAAATTTACCAAGCATGCATCAAAAGAGTCACCAACCATACTAAAGTCGTCCATAAAGACCTCCAATATGTCCTCCACCATATCGGTGAAAATAGCCATCATGCAAGGTTGGAAGGTCGCCGGAGCATTGCACAATCCGAATGGCATCCGGGAGAAAGCAAATGTTTCATAGGGGCATGTAAAAGTATTCTTCTCTTGGTCCTCCGGGGCAATTAAAATTTGATTGTAGCCCGAGTACCCATCCAAGAAACAATACAATGCTCTCCCCGCAAGACGATCAAGCATTTGGTCGAGGAATGGCAAGGGAAAATGGTCCTTTCGGGTCACCTTGTTGAGTTTCCGGTAGTCCATGCAAACTCTCCACCCGGTAATGGTTCGAGTGGGAATAAGCTCATTGTTGTCATTGGGCACCACCGTCATCCCTCCTTTCTTTGGCACACATTGGACCGGAGAAGTCCACGAACTGTCAGAGATTGGATAAACCACACCGGCGTCAAGCCACTTGATAACCTCTTTCTTTACCACTTCTTGCATCGCCTCATTGAGTCTTCTTTGATGTTCAAGGGACGGCCTTGCATCCTCCTCCAAGATGATCTTATGCATGCAAAATGCGGGTCTTATCCCCCTAATGTCCGCCAGAGTCCATCCTATTGCCTTTTTCGCCTTTGAAGCACCTCCAAAGTGGCCTCAACCTGCAAGTTAGTAAGGCAAGAAGAAAGAATAACTGGAAGAGTAGGTATGGAGGGAGTGGCTTCAACTCCAACACCGGTGGCTCCTCAATGGATGGCTTAGTTGGTGGAGTTTTGCGGTTTTCAAGATCCAAGGATAACTTCCTAGGCTCATATGAATATGAACCTATACCATGCAATGCATTCACACACTCCACTCTGCTAGCATCATCTTCTACATCCATGCCAAGAAGTACGGCCTCAAGAGGATCTTCAACATTCATCATGGAACTTGTGTCATCCACTATCACAGATGTGACAATGTCCACAAGTAAACACACTTCCGTGCTATTGGGTTGCCTCATTGATTTGCAAACATGAAATACCACCTTCTCATCTCCCACTCGGAATGTCAATTCACCTGCTTCAACATCAACCAAAGCCTTCCCCGTAGCTAGGAAAGGTCTCCCAAGAATAATCGGCACTTCAAAATCCACTTCACAATCCAATATGACAAAGTCGGCCGGCAAAATGAATTTGTCCACCCGGACAAGAACGTCGTCAATTATACCCAAAGGCTGCTTCATCGACCGGTCCGCCATTTGAAGTCTCATCGAGGTTGGCCTAGGTTGCCCAATTCCCAAAATCTTGAAAACTGAATACGGCATCAAATTAATGCTAGCCCCCAAGTCACGAAGGGCCTTAGCAAACTCCGCACTACCGATAGTGCAAGGAATAGTAAAAGCTCCTGGGTCTTCAAGTTTCGGGGCCATAGAATGCACTATCGCACTAACTTGGTGCGTCATCTTTATTTTTTCACAATCCATGGAATGCTTCTTTTTGACCAAATCCTTCATGAACTTTGCATAGTCCGGCATTTGTTCAAGTGCCTCCACCAAAGGCACATTGATTGTAAGGCTCTTCATCATATCTATGAATTTCTTGAACTGATTTTCACTCTCTTGCTTTGCTAACCGCTAGGATAAGGTGGAGGTGGTCTAGGCAAGGGTGCCTTGGCTTTTGGCACCACCGGCTCCGGAATATCAATTATGTTCTCCCTAGACGGGTTCACGGCCTCTTGAGTTTCCACCTCGGTCTCATCAATATCTATTCTCACTTCCTTGTTCACATTTGTCTCAACCACATCTTCAACAATCAACAGACTCATATCTTCTTGGAACCCAACATCATCATCCACAGCTCGACTTCATTCGAGGCATGCACATCACCGCCTCTTCCGCTTCTCGTTGTGACTGCCATCACATGATTATTACCTCCCTTTGGGTTCACTACCGTATCACTTGGTAGTGCTCCCTTAGGTCGGGTATTCAACGCTTGAGAAATTTGCCCTATTTGCACTTCTAGGTTCCGGATAGATGTGTTGTGTGAAGCCAATTGTGCATCCGAGTCTTGGTTCTTTTTCATCATCTGCTCGAACATCATTTCTATCCGTCCCATATCACTTCCGGAAGAACTAGACCCTTGGGATTGAAAGGGGGGTGGATTGTTTGGTTGTTGGAACATGGGAGGCCTTTGAAAGCCTTGCCCCCTACCACCATTATTCCACCCTCCTTGATTGTTATTGTTGTTGCTCCAATTATTGTTGTTCCCGTTCCAACTGCCTTGATTGTTACCTTGATTACCCCAATTGTTGTTCTGATTGTTGTTGTTCCAATTGTTACCGCCTTGTTGTTGGTTATTGTTATTCCAATTACCGCCGCCTTGTTGATTGCCCCAATTATTTTGGGGACGCCATTGTTGATTCCCTTGATTTCCTCTATTTCCTTGGTAGTTATTGACATATTGGCATTCCTCACTTTGATCATCATAGCACTCATTCGAATAACCACCACCATCATTGTTGTTGTCAAATTGCTCACCATTACCTTCAGGTTGTTGTTGCCCTCTTTGCCTCCTTTTCAACATAGAGACACTCTCCATTGCATTGACTTGGCGCGGGTTTTGGACATGTTGCAATTGCGCCTTCGCCAATTGATTCATAGTTGTTGTAAGTTCGGCAATAGCTTGGCCATGATCGTTCAACTCCTTGTGCAAATGGATGACCGTGGGGTCACCTTGGGGCATATTCGCTCGGCTTTGCCATGCCGAAGAGGTATCGGCCATTTCATCAAGTACATCACATGCCTCTTGGTAAGAAAGATTCATAAAGTTCCCTCCGGCCAATTGGTTCACAATGCACTGGTTCGTGGTGTTGATGCCCTGATAAAAGGTTTGTTGTATCATCGCCTCGGTCATGTCGTTATTAGGGCACTCCTTCACCATTGTTCTATATCTTTCCCAAATTTCGTGCAAAGGCTCCGTTGGCATTTGTTTGAAAGCTAGAATCTCATCCCGAAGAGCCGCCATATGACTTGGAGAAAAGAACTTGACAATAAATTTATCCGCCAATTCATCCCATGTGTGGATAGAATGATTTGGAAGCCTTTCTAACCAGTCCAACGCTTTACCCCGAAGAGAAAACGGGAAAAACCTCAATCTTAACGCATCCTCTGACACGTTTGTTTGTTTGCTTCCCCAGCATATATCTACGAACCCCTTCAAGTGCTTGTATGCATTTTGATTGGAGGCGCCCGTAAAATACCCTCTTTGCTCGAGCAAGGTGATTTGAAAGTTCCCCGCCCGGATGCGGGGAGGAACAATGGCACTCGCGTACCCTTGATTTGGTAGAACTCTTGGGACTGCTCTTGGCGGTGGCGGAGGAGGGTCTGGAATAGGATTGTTATCATTTGCATTGGCCTGACGGCCTCTACATGGAACTTGAGGTCGTTGAACCTCTTCGGGCTCAAGATCATCTACCTCCTCCCCCGCATTCACGTTGCCAAGAGGGTCGTTTGCATTGAGAGCAATAGTACCTGAATGATCGACACAAACAAATTAGTAAACAAGAAGGAAAGAGAACACAAAGCGAGCTAAACAGATAGTCAACACCGTAAGCTCCCCGGCAACGGCGCCAACAAATTGATCGCTGCCGACTCAGCACTACACTAAGGTAGGGAGAGCGGGTTGCAACAGCTTTTACCCGAATAGTGGTTCGAGATCGAATTTCCACTGGGAGCTAGTAATGGAGTTGTATTGTCTGTTTAGTCTAGAATTGCAGTTGTGCTTCTAATATCACTTCAAACATCCTTGGTTTTGATTTTTATATATACTATTATAAGACTAATGATTGAAGCTAAATTATGCTACGGGAATATTGCTAAGTTGTGATTAATATAGAGAAAAGCACTAGGGTCGTGGCATTTCCTAGGTGGCTAATTAACGGGTAGATGCTACTAAGGATAGATTGACTTGTTTGGGGCTTATGCTATAACCGTTGCACAATTGTACCCACTCTCACACCTCTCGGTAGAGAGAGTGATTTTGCCCAATTGACTCTCTCGAGACCAATTGGGTAGGCCAATTAGACCAAGCAACTAGGGTGATTACTCTCTCGAGGTTTAACCCGTTAATTGGGACTATCATTTCTCATGGGTCCATCCCAATTCCTTGTTGGGTCAATTTTGAGGTTGTAGACTCTCTTTCTCAAGAAGAGTTGAACCCACCAAGCTAGAATCAGTGTTTGCAACCACCAATCCTTAATTAAAACCTAAAATTAACCCAAATAGCAAACACCCAATATCAATCTAGCCTTAGATGGCAACACCCATCAATTACCCACACTAGGGTTGAGCCACAACCCTAGCTAGTGAGTTTAGATACTCATGCTAGATGCAAAAATTAAAGAAATAGAGGAAGAAGTAAACATATTAATTAATTGCAAGGAAGAAAATACAATATTGAAGAGTAAGAATGCCAAAAATGACTAAACTAGGCGTTCTCACGAGCTCAGCAGCTTCAGAAAAACAAAACTTAACCTAAAAATGGTAAAATGTTCTATTTATAGTGGTTGGAAAAACTGGACAAAAATACCCCTGCGGGGTCAGCGCGGACCGCGCAAAAAGGTAGCGCGGCCGCGCTGGCTCTTGAACTCCTGAATTTTAACTCTCTGAAGTTGAGGACCGCGGACCGCGCAAAAGTGCGGCGCGGTCGCAAGAGCTCTGGCGCGGACCGCGAGAGTGTGACCGCGGCCGCGTGCCTTGCTCTGGACCCAAACTGGCATCTCTCTGAATCTCTTCACGCGGGCCGCATGACAAAGTGGCGCGACCGCGTGAGCTGAACGCGGGCCGCATAAATCCAACCGCGGCCGCGTGGTGAAAGTTCTGAATATACACTTCTCTGAATCTCCTAGTGCGGCCGCGTGCATTTTTGTGCGGTCCGCACTAGGCTTTTTTTCCATCACTTTACTTGGCCTTTGATACTTGAGCAGGTTTCACTCCGTTTTGAGCCGATCTTCGACATTTCGTCACTTTGTCACTCAAACCTGCAATCAAGCACAACCTGTGAGCATTCTGGGACTATTTCGTAGCAATTTATACTCAAAGCATAGGCAAGTAGGGGCATAAAACACGTTAAAATCCTACTTATCAACTCCCCCAAACTTAAACCTTTGCTTGTCCTCAAGCAAAAAAAATAAAACCCACCCCTTAAAGGAACATCCAAGTAATTCCAGCTATCCTAAAGTATCCTCAACAAGCATCAATTGGGACTAATAATTGCCCTCAATACGAATGCATCATTAACACATTTTAAACTTTGAAAACTATGGATCAAGTGTGACACAAGAGCGTCAAGAGTTGACACATTCATCAAAGAACTTTTCTCAAATACCTTGGTCATTGTGGAACCCAAACTCACACATCCTCAACTCTTCCTAAGCGAACCTCACCTTTTAGAGTATTGACACACAAACCGAGGTTGATGGACTTCCACTCATCTCTCTCAAGAAGAAGGTCACAAGTCCGGCTCTAGGTACCATATGCTTTCCCCTTATGTAAGTATCCACTAATGTAGGCTCCCTTCAACTCGAAATCATATAGGGCTTTTGCGGAGTCATTGTGAAGGCTTTTGGTTAAGGGTAGGACATGTTTTTGTTCAAATGGGTTCAATCTTCCCATAAGCACTTCTTTTGATTCATTTTGGCACACTTTCTTGACTCATTTGAGTATTTCACTTCTTGTTTGAGTATTTCACTTCTTTTCAAGGGGTTAGAGGGACACATTGTCACTCGTTCTTATGCAATTCAAATCATTTCTCCTTTATTACTTTTTCCACACCTTTTTCTTTTCACTTTTGTTTCCTTTGACTCCTTTTTTGTTCTTGCTCACTTTGAACTTTCTTTTTAGTCTTTTTACTTTTCTTGCTTTTTACATTGCCTTCCCTTTTTACTTTTGCTTTTGTACCTTTNATAGATGAAGAAGTAAACATATTAATTAATTGCAAGGAAGAAAATACAATATTGAAGAGTAAGAATGCCAAAAATGACTAAACTAGGCGTTCTCACGAGCTCAGCAGCTTCAGAAAAACAAAACTTAACCTAAAAATGGTAAAATGTTCTATTTATAGTGGTTGGAAAAACTGGACAAAAATACCCCTGCGGGGTCAGCGCGGACCGCGCAAAAAGGTAGCGCGGCTGCGTTGGCTCTTGAACTCCTGAATTTTAACTCTCTGAAGTTGAGGATCGCGGACCGCGCAAAAGTGCGGCGCGGCCGCAGGAGCTCTGGCGCGGACCGCGTGAGAGTGACCGTGGCCGCGTGCCTTGCTCTGGACCCAAACTGGCATCTCTCTGAATCTCTTCACGCGGGCCGCATGACAAAGTGGCGCGGCCGTGTGAGCTGAACGCGGGCCGCATAAATCCAACCGCGGCCGCGTGGTGAAAGTTCTGAATATACACTTCTCTGAATCTCCTAGTGCGGCCGCGTGCATTTTTGTGCGGTCCGCACTAGGCTTTTTTTCCATCACTTTACTTGGCCTTTGATACTTGAGCAGGTTTCACTCCGTTTTGAGCCGATCTTCGACATTTCGTCACTTTGTCACTCAAACCTGCAATCAAGCACAACCTGTGAGCATTCTGGGACTATTTCGTAGCAATTTATACTCAAAGCATAGGCAAGTAGGGGCATAAAACACGTTACAATCCTACTTATCATGCAACCCGATCCCATTTCATATATCTCGTTGTAGGCGTGCAACCCGCTCCTATTTCATATATCTCGTTGCAGGCGTGCAACCCGATCCCATTTCATATATCTCGTTGCAGGCGTGCAACCCGCTCCCATTTACAAATCATCATCAATTATAAAAGAATCCCGGCAAGGGAATAATAAGGAAACAACAATATCCCGGCAAGGCAGTCAACAACAAGAATAAACACGTCCCGGCAAGGGAACCAACAGTAAGAATTAAATATGTCCCGGCAAGGGAATCAGCTATAACCAAACTTGTACCAACAATTAACTTCACAATGAAACCTCAACTACACAACAAGACATAATAAGCATGTGATAACTACACGGGCAATCACAATAATTGGACATGTAACCTATTTGCACGAAGCCATAGAGGAACTCACAACCATGAAGTATCGAAACAATAAGGAAGGCAATCACTTCAATTAAGGCAATTTAGGGTCAATGTAACACGTAAGAATTAGAGGAAAGCTAACAACGTCATATGGAGTATATAGAGGCAATTTAAGCAACTAGGAAACCCAATCATAATAGGATACTTTCCACATAAGGACCTAAGAACCCTAGAGGCAAATTTCCCATAAATAAGTCCGAGCACACACTCGTCACCTCGCATGCATGGACTAAAATTAGCATAGAAGACTCAATTCCTAAGGGGAAGCCCCCCACACAAGGTTAGGCAAGATACTTACCTCAATGACGATAACTCTATACTCTAAAATGGACTTCTCGGGCGAAAGGACCTCCGAACAGCTCAAATCCAACTATAACAACTCCAAAACACACATAAATCGAATAAGTAACTATTCCGAATAATAAAGTTTCAATCTTTACAAAAATATAAAAATCGACCCAAAAGTCGACCCCCGGGCCCGCACCTCGGAACCCGTCAAATTTTACAGAATCCGATCACCCATTCAAAAATGAGTTCAACCATACAAAATTTATCCAATTCTGATACCATTTGGTCCCTCATATCTTGATTTTTCATTTTGAAATTTTTCTTCAAAAACCAACTCTTTCCCCAACCCAAAACACAATTTAAATGATAAAAATAAAGACAAATTCATGGAATATATTTAATTCTAGTTGAAGAACACTTACCCAAATGAATTTCGTGAAAAACCCACTAAAAATCGCCAAGAACCGAGCTCTAGAAGTCAAAATATGATGAAAATGGTGTAAACCTCGATTTTATATTCTGTCTGCCCAGGTGTTTGTTCATTGCGATCGCGGGAGAAGTGATGCGATCACGTAGAAGAAAATAGCTACTGGCCCAAAATGTTCTATGCTATCGCGGGCAAATTAATGCAATCGCATGGATGGAAAATATTGTTGTCCAAATTTGTGCTATGCTATCGCGGATAAATCAATGCAATCGCATAAAAGGAAAATGGTGCTGTCCAAATTTGTGTTATGCTATCACGGACAAATCAATGCAATCGCATAGAAGGAAAATGCTGATGTCCAAATTTGTGCTATGCGATCGCGAACGAATCAATGCGATCGCATAGAAGGAAAATATGGCAGGTTAACATTGTACTACGTGATCGCGGCTACGCCTATGCGATCGCATAGAAGGAAATACCAGATAGCAGAACAGCAGTTCAAACATAGGGAAAAATGACCAGTAGCCCATCCGAAACACACCCGAGGCTCCCGGGACCCCGTCTAATCACACAAATAGGTCATATAACCTAACACCGACTCGCTCGAGGTTTCAAATCACATAAAACAACACCAAAACAACGAATCAAACCAAAAATCAAACTTATGAATTTCTAAATCTTCAAATATAAAATCTCATGTCGAAACCTATCAATTCAATTCGGAATAACGCCAAATTTTGCAGACAAGTCTAAAATGGCATAACGGAGCTGGTCCAACTCTCGGAATCGCATTCCGACCCTGATATCACAAAAGTCAACTATGGGTCAAACTTCTCCATTTTCCAAACTTCAACTTTTCCAACTTTCGCCCAAATGCCTCAATTTACCCTACGGACCTCCAAATCCGAATCCGGACGCGCGCCTAAGTCTAAAATCACCACATAAAGCTGTTGAGATCATCCACGACCCATTCTGGGGTCGTTTACCCCAAAGTTCAATTCCGGTCAAATTCTCACCGTTTAAACTTCCAAAGCTAGTTTTCTTCTTCCAATTTGACTCTGAATCATCCGTTAACTGAATTCAACCATGCACGCAAGTCAATACACATATCATGAAGCTGCTCGAGACCTCAAACTGCCGAACCAGACGCAATTGCCCAAAACGACCGGTCGGGTCGTTACAAATGTTTTTCGACGGAGCTGCAAATTTCAAGGGAGTCGGTATCGGAGCCGTCTTGGTATTAGAAACTAGTCAACACTACCCGGTGTCTGCAAAACTCAGGTTCCCATGCACCAACAATGTGACGGAATATGAAGCCTGCATATTAGGATTCAATTTGGCCGTCGACATGAGCATTCAGGATTTGCTGGTAATTGGTGATTTAGACCTGCTGGTGCATCAAGTACAAGGAGAGTGGGCTACAAAGAATACCAAGATACTACCATATCTACATCACGTACAAGATATGATGAAGAGGTTCACGAAGATAGAGTTCCGAAAAGTCCCCAGAATCCAGAATGAATTTGCAGATGCATTGGCCACTTTGTCCTCAATGATAAAACACCCGGACAAGAATTTCATCGATCCCATTTCGGTGAGAATCCATAATCGGCCAGCTTATTGTGCCCATGTTGAAGAAGAAACAGATAGGAATCCGTGGTTCCACGATATCAGGGAATACTTGGCAAAAGGAGAATATCCAGAGCATGCAAACCAGACTCAGAAACGTACACTTCGGAGGTTGTCCAACCATTTTTTCCAAAGCGGAGGAATTCTGTATAGAAAAACTCCTGATCTAGGGCTACTACGGTGTGTTGACGCCAAAGAGGCTTCCAAATTGCTTGAAGAAATACATGCCAGAACCTGCGGCCCACATATAAATAGTTTCGTCCTAGCCAAGAAGATACTCAGAGCCGGATACTATTGGATGACTATGGAAACAGACTGCATCCGGTATGTCTAGAAATGTCACCAGTGACAGATACACGCAGATATGATACGGGTGCCACCAAACGAACTTAACGCAACAAGTGCACCTTGTCCTTTTGCTGCCTGGGGAATGGATGTCATCGGTCCAATCGAACCCATCGCTTATAATGGGCACAGGTTCATTTTAGTGGCCATCGACTATTTCACAAAATGGGTTGAAGCTGTATCTTACAAAGCTGTAACCAAGAAAGCCGTCGTAGATTTCATCAAGGATCGTATTGTTTGTCGATTCGGGGTTCCAGAATCCATCATCACTGACAATGCCGCCAATCTCAATAGTGACTTGATGAAAGCCATCTGTGAGACCTTCAAAATCAAGCACAAGAATTCCACAGCATACAGGCCTCAAAAGAATGGAGCCGTGGAGGACGCCAACAAGAACATCAAGAATATACGAAGGAAAATGGTAGAGAATGACAAACAATGGCACGAGAAGTTACCATTCGCCTTGTTGGGATACCGTACCACAGTTCGCGTATCAACCGGGGCAACTCCTTTATTATTGGTCTACGGTACTGAGGCTGTCATCCCCGCCAAGGTAAAAATTCCATCTTTGAGAATCATACAAGAAGCTGAACTTAGTGATGCAGAATGGATAAGAAGCCGCTATGAGCAATTAGCTCTCATTTATGGGAAAAGAATGAATGCAATGTGTCATGGCTAGCTCTATCAGAACAGAATGTCCAGGGCTTTCAACAAAAGGGTCAAACCTAAACAGTTCACACCGGGGCAACTGGTGTTGAAATGGATCTTTCCACATCAAGATGAAGCCAAAGGGAAATTCTCACCCAACTGGAAAGGCCCTTACATGGTTCATAGGGTACTAACAGGAGGAGCACTCATACTCGCAGAAATGGATGGAGAAATTTGGCCAAAGTTTCAGATGCAATCAAAATATACTGTGTGTAAACTATTTGCATTTCTTCATATCATGTAACTGAACTATGCTTGACCTGATTCCCGTTTAAGAGGGGATACGTAGGAAGCCTTGTGTGTTCGGTCACAATTTAATAAAATTTCCATTTTCCCCATAATCAGAAACTGGGGCAGAATTTTGAGGATGACCCTCAAAGATTCTGAAGCAAGTTCAGCCAACGACATTGTGCGCGGTACAGCCAGAAGTTTGTCTAGGTAACTGGGGCAGAATTTTGAGGAGGACCCTCAAAATTCTATACACGAAGGTCGCAATGTCTCTAATAATGTCATGGTGCGTCTAATCAATTTTAAATCGCATATTACTATGTTTTGGATAACTATGCACACATATTTTTGAAAACTTTATTTTAGCCAAATGCTACCCATGGTGACTCGAACAAGACTCTTGCGCAAAGCGGAGCAAAGCAAGCAGACAAAGGCACGAACAAACCTCCCCCGCAAAACTCACGATTTTTCTTTGGGTACAGGAACAAGGAATTACCACAAGTATCTTCATAACGACAAAGCCGCCAGACGCAAATATATCTCCAGCTAAGAAATACTTCGCCCTACTTACTACTCGTCCATTTGCATGAGACTAAACACTGTCTCAAAGTCGTGCATGAGGCTGAGCCCTGCCTTCTCATTTGCATAAGGCTAAGCATTGCCTTTCGTTTGCATGAGACTAAGAACTGTCTCAAATCCTGCATGAGGTTAAGCCCTGCCTCTTTATTTGCATAAGACTAAGCATTGCCTTTCGTTTGCATGAGACTAAGCACTGTCTCAAATCCTGCATGAGCCTAAGCCCTGCCTAAGCCCTGCCTCTTTATTTGCATAAGGCTAAGCATTGCCTTTCCTTTACATAAGACTAAGCACTGTCTCAAATCCTGCATGAGGCTAGCCCTGCCTCTTTATTTGCATAAGGCTAAGAACTGCCTTCTCCCTGATGAGACTAAACACTGTCTCAAATCCCACATGAGGCTAATCCCTGCCTCTTTATTTGCATGAGGCTAAGCCCTGCCTCTTAATTTGCATAAGGCTAAGCATTGCCTTCTCCCTGCATGAGACTAAGCACTATCTCAAATCTTGCATGAGGCTAAGCCCTGCCTTTTTATTTGCATAAGGCTAAGCATTGCCTTCTCCCTGCATGAGACTAAGCACTGTCTCAAATCCTGTATGAGGCTAAGCTCTGCCCCCTCATTTGCATAAGGCTAAGCTCTGCCTTCCCGGCACAAGACTAAGTATTATCTCTCTTTGCATAACCTCAAATGTTGCTCTATCCCAAACCCTGAATTATTCTCTTCTTTCGGGGCTATGCTCTGCCCCCCGCTCTACACAAGACTAAGCTCTCTCTTGTCTCCGGCATCATGACTCTGCATCCCATAGACTGATTTATAGCCAATTTATCCAAATGCGTCATAGTCTGAAGGCATCATCCTCATAGCCGGAAGACGCCATGACATGGCTTTAGGATCTCTTAATCTTGCACACCATTATTCAAAGGCATCATGGTTTAGAGGCACCACCTTCATAGCCCGAGAACACTATTTCATGGCATGCGAATCCTTTACTGCCCAATTCATGGCCCAGGACGTCATGGTCTAAGGACATCATCCTCACCATCCAAAGACAATCCCTATGGTCTAAAGGGAATCAACATCATGTTTAAATTTACAATAATCTATATGCACATATTGTATTTTGAGTTTGCAGGTATTCGAGAAGGTAACCGTTATCCTAACGGGAGCAATCTTCGCTCCAGTTTCCATTCAATATTCATATCCTTCAATTATTTCAAACGTAACCGATCATCGTCCTCACCTGATATCTACTCAAGTATTCATAACCATTCTCAATCCCAATTTGTCCTATCCAGAGTACTTGGTCCGCTATTGCAAACAACTCCATCAGTTCGTTCCATCGTTGGATCTAGAACTACACATGGCCTGATTCGTGTAAAACCAGGGATACGTAGGCAGCTCAAAAGCCAGAGTGCGGCCTATATTTTTCAAATCACGTCGTTCGGTCAAAATAGCTCATTATTTCTTTACCCGACAACTCTTTCATCCTTTCCGGGTAAAGAGGGGCAGTTGTTGATACCCAATTTTTCCCTCTTATTTTTTAAATATACATATATGCCTTCAAAATAGTGCATATGCATCATCACTTGATTTATAGACATATACAAGCATTTTTCATAATTTTCTATAATTATAAAAGGGTTTTAAATCAATTTGTTCCTACATTTTATTATACTAGTCTTAGGTTACGCGCGTTGCGCATGTATCTAACTCAATAAATATAACTTCTTAAAAATTACGCAAATATTACATTTGTGTTATGACATATAAAATACGTGTCGGATAAGTGAAGAATAGTTAAATTAATAGTAATTTAATTAATTTGACTCTTAATATTATATTATAACCAAATTTTCTCTTATTCTTTGATTTCTTTTGTTGTCGATTCTCTTCTTAAAGGCATAATTTAGTCAAAATAGCACGGTATAGCCAGTTTTCGGACTGGTCATTCAAAAATAGCCAGCGTTTATCAAGTCAATGAAAAATAGCTACTATTTGCTGCAACAGAGACCGGTCCAGCATAATATACTGGAGTTTGGTGCACCTGTGTATGAACTCCAGCATATTATGCTGCACCGGTATACTTTGCNCGTACGTACGTACGTACGTACTAGGTACACGGTACGACGCGTACGCGACGCGACGCACCAAACTCCAGTATATTATGCTGGACCGGTATACTTGCTGGAAGTCCAGTATATTATGCTGGAGTTCTAGTATACTTATGCTGGAGCTCCATCATATTATGCTGGAGTTCCAGCATACTTATCCTGGAACTCCAGTATAATATGCTGGAGTTCAAGTATACTTATGCTAGAACTCCAACATAATATACTGGCGTATTTTTCCGGATTTTGAACAGTGTTTTCGCTCAGATTTATCTTTACATGAAAAGTGGCTAAATTTCGATTACTTTTGAACTGGGCTATTTTTGAACGACCAGTTGTAAATCTGGCTATTTTTGAATTTCACCCCATAATTTATGTACATATTATGTCAATATGAAAAATAATTTTGTTTATATGATAAATGTGTAAACGAATTAAATTGAATTATTTTATTAATAGTTAACTCAAAGACGTAATTATTTATTCTCACATAAGAAATTATTTTATTTTCTTGTTGATTCGAATTGTTAATCCTAGCTCATACCAAATTTCAAATATTTAGTAATTATTATTTTATCTAATAATATTATATTTTTAAATGGTAAGAAAATTATCAATAGTTTATTTTTGACTTTTAATGTTTGCGGATATTAATTTTAGAAAATAGAAAAATGAACGATATTTTCGCTAAGAACGCCTTGCTTTAATATAATAAAGAGAAGTTGGGCGTTATGTCAATGTAACCATAACTTAAGATGTAACTATAAGTTAAGTTGTCGATATATTTTTATCTTTACATTAAGCATATGGATTCCTCGATCAGATTTCAATATAAATTGCCGTAAAAAATATTTGTATGAGCTGAAGATGAAATTATCATCTTTGCCGAAGACATGTCAAGAACCTAATACACAACATATCAAAATAACAATAGTCGTAACTTTCATTTAATATTTAATAATTTGTGGTCGTATTCCAAAAGGAATGAGCCTTTGGAATAAGTTTTAATCTCATCACAATTGATACTTGAAAGTCTTTCAATTACTGTAAATTAAACGACTTGTTAAATCTATACTATATTAAAAGCACGAAGGCCCTTAGCGAAATGTCGTTCATCTTTTTTACCCTTTTAAAATAGAGTTCACACCAGACAAAATAATCATTTGGTTATTCTTCTAGCTAATTAAACCAAATTTATTACTTATTAAATTTTTCCTTATTCTAATCAAGTAAGTATTAAGTCCTTATAATTAGGACTTTAAAATTATTAAAATTTTACCATATATAAATTTTACAATTAAAGTATAATTAAATTGCACACAATCTTTATGCCTAATACATTCCTTATTTGAATTGGGTAAAATAACTAATCTTTAACTCCAAAATTATGAACCCTCTCACCGTTAGGTAGGCATATAATTTGTTTACCTAAACATTTCTAAAGCTTAAAAGTACAAACAAACCCAAAAAAAATTATTAATTGGAAACAACGAGGATTTTAGATTTGAAAGTATTAATTAGTGTAGTTCCAAAGAATTAATTTTGAAAATTACCTACATAGTTATTTTTAAATGTTAATTTTGAAAGATAAATAATCTGAAAGTATAAGGCAAATATAAATTTCTGGAAATAAATCTAACTAAAAATAAAATATTTAAGGTACCTAAAAATCTAGTAATATATTTTTCACAAAGTTGAAGTTGGTCGGCATCTTCACTTTTTGTAGCTTTAAAAAACTAAACTATTCCTTCAACAAATAATTCTAGAAACATTACTTATAATAAAAGATTACTAAAATGTACACAAACGTGTTAGATATCTACTAATAAAATTTAGATCTAATTTTAAGTCTTCAAAAATTAAAGATTACTAATAATATGCAGAGCAACTTACAACATATTAGGTCGAGTATGAAAACATATATAAGTTTAATACAGCATGCTTACGTTTAGAAAATAATGGTAGTATTTCAATTTAAAGTAATAAATTACTATAATGTACTTTAAGTTAATTATTTGAATAAGTTGAATACATATTGTAAATTTATACACATATTAAATTACAAATCCAATTACAATACTCTAAAAGTAAAACATAGATAAGATAAATTTATATATTGAAATTAATGAAAATAAATTAGATACATTTATTCATAAGTAATTTAAGGTAGTATTTAAAAGAGCTAAAAGAAAACATAGAGAGAGAAAGGTATAAATTGATATTCCTTATTGAATTAACTATATATACATAATCAATATTCTTTGTTGAAATAAATTTACACATTTATTTTAATTCAAAAATAATATTTATATAATTTTTTAAAAGTTTTATACTCATTTAGATAGGTTACACGCACAACACGCGTATCGTAAAACTAGTTATAATAATATTGTAGAATATTTTTATTAGATTTATTAATCGTTGTGGAATTTAATTTGGGTTTCGAACTTAAAGGATTCTGTCAAGTTGATTTTTGAAGTCGTAAAATTCAACATGGAATTACTCTACGAAGCAATAATTTGTGCTTTTATAGACGAAGTGTTGGATATATAAAGAAATAATTCAAGAATGTATGTGTATAAAAACGTTCCTAAAATAACTAAGTAAAAAAAAAAGGTAAAAATACATTCCTAAGATACCTAACCTAAATAAAAAAGAAAAATATTAATTGATTCTGAATTCTAAATATTAGGAAAATTATTAAATAATATATTAATTGATTCGAAGTCCAAAATATAAGGAAAATAATTAAATAGTCTGTTTTATCTAGTGCGAAATCTATTTATAAAGGTTAAAAAAGGCAAACGGCATTTCGCTAAGAGCCTTCGTGCTTGTTGCACGTTACTAATGGCACATGATAGTTTAAATATTTATTTATATAAAGGAACAATAATATTTAACTAATGAGAGAAAATTTATATATAATAATACAACAATCATCTAAGTGCCAAAAATATTGTTACATTAGCATAATACATGCATTCAAAATAAATGGACATCATCAGAACTTACACAAATGATCAATGTTAGTCATGTTAAGTAGATAATTATGTATTGTAGTTTAAAGGCATCTAATGTGATGGTATCTTACCGAACACTTCTTTATAGACGATGTATTTTTGTATATGTTTCCTTCTATTGCTTTGGTTGCTCTGCGATAACCAGAACTCTTGTTGTCGATATTGATATCTCTCTTGAAAGTGCAACATACAGTTATTCGTTTAAGAAAATATATTGTTGTAAATATAGTCCATTATTTAGGATGTTTGTTCCTGTGCTTTATTTATTATAACTACAAAACATAAACATACTGAAAATTATTTTCACACAAATTTTAAAGGATATTCTTTTATTTCGGAAGACAAAAATTAAATTCGGGGATAAACACATACTTAGAAGCACATTGACCAATATCATAAGTTCTGCATGTATGATGTTATTGTCAAAACTTCTATATACAATACGTGTACTATTACAAAAGCTATTCAAGGGATCTAAGTTTTCAGTAGCATGACGGACATATTTTTCTTCAAAATCAACCTATATGCAATGGAAGATCAATTTTAACTTAGTCTATTATATATATATATGGTGACACTAACATGCATAAGAAATAATGAACTTGACAACAAACATGTACGGTAAAGACCATTTAGTATTAAAGTATTTAAGTATTATTCTTGTTTGGAATTGTTGGTATCATCTTCTGCCGAGTCAAAACTGAAAAAGATTTTATTTTTACCATAAAAACTTAGTGATCAACCTTTTATTTAGTTGGTCAACATATTCATTTTTGCTAGCTAAGATAGCTATTTAATTTCTATCATATAAATTGCACATATTGCATTTTAATCTAATGATGAAAATATTTTCCTTATTAAATGCACTACTATTTCCATTGGAGTTGATAATCAAGTGTTATAGAAGAACCAAATCATCTTTTATTGGATGATCTTTTTCGTTTCCGACACGAAGCAAGAAGTCACTAAATGTTGGATCTGTTCTTACTTTTATATTTCTTGTCATTTGAATATTTTTCAATTGAGGCCATAAGTATAATTTTGGCAAGTTAGCTTTTACAGTTTCTGCTTTCGTCAATTTTGGAACTATTGATCGTGCTTGACAAAAAATTACCTCCGAAACTGTTAACTTTTCACCAAATGGTTCATTGAAATCCAATATATCTCTAAAACTCTGGGCGATTGTTTCTGTCATTTGATGCTTAGCCAAAGCACTTCATCCCATATTATCACTTTTGTTTTCCTTATAAATTTAACACTATTGCTATGATATATTTCTGAAGGTTATTTCAATTATTTGAAGAGGTATATCAAATCTAACGTGAGTAGTACGACCTCATAATAAAATCATTGTTGGTACACCACTTGTTCTTATTGCTAACAATAGCATGCATCTTGATATAACAATTTGCAAGTAATGCATGTCATATAATGTTATTTTTGATTCTGTGGAGGCATCTACAAAGGATAATCTCGATATACCAGAGCAGACTTTTTATAATATAGTCTTGAAAGCTTATTCTTGATTAGAGTTTAGCTTTGATTGTGCTTCTTCAAACACTTGTATGGCCTTCTTAATACTATACTATTCTTTTTTACTTTATGATATATTTGTTTTTTTAATCTCTAACACTCTTTTATGGAATAAACTTATGTACCATAAGATTTTTTTTTAACTCAAAAAATAATATTACTCATATGATGAATTTAAAAAATAATTTAATTGGATTCTTTTGTTGAATAATTAATTGAAAGATTTAATTATTTTGTTTTAATATAAAAATAATTTATTTTCTGTTGATTCAGATTCTTAATATTAGTTCATCTCATGTTTGAATATTTAACCGTAAATATAGTTTTATCCATCATACATTTTATTTTTAAAGAGTAAAGATATTGATATGACATTCCACTTTTAGATGTTTATGTTTGCAACATTATTAGGGGTATTGGCTCATACCAATCTTTTTTTCTCACATATTTATATTCTTAAATTTCTTAGTTGTCCTTTAATAATTGGGTATTTTTCTATATTATACAAAAAATTACTAATAAAAAATATTATTTGAGTAGGAAAGCGGTTAAAATATAATATAATAATATATTATCGTAGGAGTTTTTTTTTCTCAATTTTAATGCTTATGCAGTCCGTTTAACATTATTTTTATTTTTTCTTGATATGCAATAGAGTGGTAATGTATTGAGTTATTTATTAACGCATGTATTTTCTCTTAAAAATTGGTTTCCTAATTATCCATCAAATCATTAATACATATTTACTTTTAATTAGACACATAATTTTTTAAATATTTATAGTATCGATGGAGGTAATTTCGAGATAATGAGATTGAATTCTGACACTACCATGATTGCTAACTTGTAGTATTATATGTCTATGCCTGAAAATAATTATATTAATATGATTCCTAAAGATAATTATGAAGGATTTCTAACGTGTAGTATTATGTCCTAAAAACTAATAGGATTGCAAGGCTAATATCTAGAATTCCTGTTATATCCTTTTACTATAAGTTATTATGCTTAATATTATAAGGTTATTTTTGTAAACCGACATTGTATTCATGATTTTATAATAATACTAGTTTCTATGAACGTGCGTTGCACGTTGCTGATGACAGGAGCGGAGCTAGAGTACTTTTAATGGGTTCGGCCGAACCCAGTAGCTTTGGTTCGAACCCTGCATTTATCTTAAAAAATTATTAAATATATATAAATTATTAATTTAGAACCCAATAACTTAAAATATTTAAAATTTTGAACCCATAAACTTGAAATTCTGGCTCCGCCTAAGGCTAATNTCCTTTTTCAAATCCGTAAAATGCGTCTGGCATTTGGTTTGCTATTCTTTGCAAATGGATAATCTTTTGCACCTCTTTTTCACAAATAGAGGCACGTGGATCAAGATGAGATAATGATTGATTTTTTTACAAAATTTCCCGTTTGGTTTCACCAACTTCTCCCCCTAATTTTGGGAAAAGTGTCTCATCGAATCGACGGTCTGCAAATCGTGCAGTAAACAAATCCCCCGTCAATGTTTTGAGGTAGAGAATAATAGAGGGCGATTCAAACCCAACAGATATTCCTAACCTTCTTTGCGGACCCATTTTGGTGCGATATGGCGGTGCTACAGGCACATATACTGCGCATCCAAAAATTCTTAAATGGGATATATTAGGTTCATGACCCAAAACTAATTGCAATGGGGAATATTTATGATAATTTGTCGGTCTGAGACGAACTAGCATTGCTGCATGCAAAATGGCGTGACCCCAAACAGAAGTGGGTAACCTCGTTTTCATGAGTAACGGTCTTGCTATCAATTGCAGACGTTTAATTAAAGACTCTGCAAGGCCATTTTGAGTGTGAACATGAGCTACAGGATGTTCCACTTTTATCCCAATTGATAAGCAATAATCATTAAATGCTTGGGATGAAAACTCAGCAGCATTATCAAGTCTAACAGACTTAATTGGATTATCGAAAAATTGTGCCCGTAATCGAATTATTTGTGCCATTAATTTTGCAAACACGAGGTTGCGAGATGACAATAGGCACACATGGGAC
>NW_017672882.1:66186-73285 GCF_001879085.1 Nicotiana attenuata
CTTACGCGACGTCGAATACTGACCAAAACCACAACGATAACGTCACCATAATGCTAAGGGAATATAACCCAATCGAAAAGACTCGAAAAAACATCGAAAATCACGAAGTTGGCAAAACCCGACCCCGGCCACTTCTCGAAAAATCAGAAATTAACATCACCGGATTCCTCATCTCGACACGAGTTTATACATACCAAAATCTCTCAAATCGGACCACGAATGGCCCCTCAAATCTCAAATTTAGAATTTCAAACTCAAGCTCTAATTTCTTACAATTTGGCTATATTCTCATGAATTTCAAGGATGATTCTACAATAAAATCATGTTTTTAACTCATAAAACTTACCTTCAATCTACCCCAGTTGAAACTCTCTTCAATCCCCGTCCAAAAGCTCTCAACAATGCCCAAAAATGGAGGAAAAGTGGGTTGGGTTCGCGGATGGAATGTTTTAAAACATTCTGCCCAGGTCTGACCCCTCCTTCTTCGCGTTCGCGAGACCACTCTCGCGTTCACGAAGGCCAAGTTCCCCAGACCCTTCGCGTTCGCGTAGCATGTCTCGCGTTCGCGTAGGCCAATTGACTCCAGGCCCAAACTCCTTCTACGCGTTCGCGATTGCACTCTCGCGTTCGCGTAGCACACTGTTCCCCTCCTTCGCGTTCGCGTCTCATCCTTCGCGTTCGCGTCTCATCCTTCGCGTTCGCGAAGGCCAAATCTCAGCTCCCCCATTTTTCCTCTTCGCGTTCGCGAAGAAGGAAACCAGATACCAGCAGTTCAGCAATCCAACAAGTTCCAAAAATGACCCGTTAGCCATCCGAAACACACCCGAGGCCCCCGGGACCTCAACCAAAAATGCCAACATATCCTAAATCCTCTTTCAAACTTGTTCCAATCATCAAAACACCTCTAACAACACTAAAACCATCATTTCTCATCGAATTCAAGCCTAAGTTTTTCAAAAACTTCCGAAATACGCATTCGATAAAAAATCCAACCAAATCACCTCCGAATGACCTGAAATTTTGCACACACATCCCAAATCACCTAACGAAGCTACTGCAACTCTCGAAATTCCATTCCGACCCTTGGATAAAAATCTCACCTATCAACCGGAATTCGCCAAAATACTAACTTCGCCAATTCAAGCCTAGTTCTACACCGGGCCTCCAAAACCGATTCCGATCGCACTCCTAAGTCACAAATCATCCCCCGAAGCTAACCGAATCACCTGAATTCACATCCGAGCCCTCTAACTCAATAGCCAACATCCGGTTGACTTTTCCATTACAAGCCTTCCTTAAAGAGACTAAATGTCTTATTTTCTACCAAAACCAAACCGATTCGACTCTAACTTACCAAATGCCGATAATGAAACATGAAGAAGCAATAAATAGGGAAAACGGGGCGGTAACACATGAGACGACGGGTCGGGTCGTCACAATCTCTATTATGATTTTTCGCAGATATCTATCTATGTACTATCCCTTGGCCTTCCTGGTGTGAGCACTACTCAGGGTTCTTATGAGACCCTCGTGAACTCTGACACACTAGGATTTGGTCCATAGTTTTCCTTGAATTGGTTTTGATCTTTCTACTCTAGTGTGAGCACTGCCCGGGGTTCGTGAAGCCATTGGGAACTCTGACTCACTAGAGGATTGTGGTTGGTATGCTTATCCTTGAAATAAAGGTGAATCAGTCATTTTTGGTCACTATGAACACTGGCTTTTGGAGATATTCTGGATTGAAGGGCCTGGCCTATCCATATGTATTTGGGCCTGCTTCAGGCTTCATATAGTCTATATACTTTATAACTTATTCATTCGATTCTGGTCTGTAATAATTATTTGTAAATACAATTGGGGGTAATGATAAAATCGGGAAATGGGCTTATTTGATATTCTGTATGAAAGAGGTGGATAATATGCCTATAGGTCTTTCTGCTATAATATGTTAGATAGCATGCCTATAGGTCTTTCTGCTATTATATGTTAGATAACATGCCCATAGGTCTTTCTGCTATTATATGTAGATAACATGCATATAGGTCTTTCTGCTATTATATATTAGATAACATGTCTACATGTGTTCACTATTATTGTTAGATAACCTGCCTATAGGTTTTACCTTACGCCAGGAAATATCCTGCTGAAAACTTGTCTAAATGTTTAGGTTTGCCATTGCATGATTAGATACCGTGCCTATAGGAAATGCAATAACCAAGTTCAACATACAACATACTCAAAACCGCTTCTTTAGAAATCATGTCTATAGGTTTTAATTAATTGTCACACTCGCTTAGTTAATATGCATTTCTCTAGGAATTAGTAAGTAGTTTCAATCACCAAAAGTAGAATACCTGTAGGGATAACTATCATTTGTGCCGAATACTAAAATTGGAACTCTGCATAGCGTCTTGCTAAATGCCACTAGAAAGCATGCCTATAGGAGTAACTAAATAATTCTGAGCATTTTGTTGTTATCACTGTCTACTGCTGAATAAGTTATCAAGATAACATACCTATATGTTCAGAACGCTTTAATTGTAATCAGTAGGCAATTACATAGTCACCTAGAAATTGCTTCTCATAAACTGCCAGTATAATTAAAATCCAGAATCACATAGAAATCATGTCTATAGGACTTAACAACCTTAACTGTTAAAATTATCGATACGCCAATCTATTTACGTGCATTTATCTGCTCTTGTATGAAAAGTCTACTTATTGTCGGCCGTTACCATCTCAAAACTGTGGACATTCAAAGGGAATTTTATGCTAAGACACTCTGACCCGCACAAAAGGGTAACAGATTCAAGAGCCATGGAAGGATAAAAGCTTTGTATAAACCTATTTACAAGGGCCATAGGTCACGATCAAGAGTGCCTCACAAGGGCCAATCAGCCTCAAAAGCGAAAAATCACGAAGAACACAAAACCTAAGCAGCGCGATCCTTATCGGCAGAAGCGTCTTCACCCTCAGAATCTTCTCCGCCGCCGGACTCGCTAGAGTTCTCGGAGTTGTCCTCGGGAAAGGCCAGCTTCCAAACTTTTGTTTCCTCAGTCGCTTACGCCACGATGATGATGTCGTAACAAATCGGGGTAAGGATCAAGGACTCAATTCGTTTCTTATCATCTTACACTAAGAAACGTGGGGACTATCTGTATACGGTTGAAATCGGGTATGCCCATTTTCCCGGGATCGAGGGGATGTCTTGAGCCTGAGTTGAAGATGGATCGAGTTCGAGCTCGATGGACCAGGCTCGAGCTCGAAGACAGAGTACAAGGTTCGAAAAACTAAGTGTCCGATGAACGACGAAGCCTAATGTGACTGGCCTCGAGATAATGCCGTTGTGGATTTTGTAACAGAATGAGCAAGATTCCCGCCACGTCTCCAAGATCATGGCGTAAATCCCGGAACAGATTTGTACGAGTCCGTACTAGGCGGTTAGACAACTGTCCCAATAAGATTCTTTACTGTAAATAGAAATGTACCTTATTTAGGGTTCCCCTATATATAAAGGGGACCCTAATCATTTGTAAAGGAATCTAATTATTGACAAAGAATATACTCTCTTACTTTTCTCGCTCATTGTTCATTAGAATTGTCCTTTAGCTTTATTATTCTTGCTTTATTGTTCTTAACCAATCTCGAGGTCATTTGGGCTCGAGGTCGATTCTGACTTGTCTACTGGTTTGATCTTACTTATTCCTTACATTTATACACTATTCTTCTTGATTATTAATTAGTATTGAACTAAAATCACATATCTTTAAAACAACAAATCAAATTTAATTGTTACTCGTATTTTCGAAGTAACAGAGACAAACTTTTCAAGAACGAAAGAAATCATCAAGTGATTCATTCTTTTTTTAAACCCAACTCCTATGGAAGAATCAGTGATTTCTCACTTACCCCAGTTGGAGATTTTCTTTCTATAATTGGAAACCTAACCAACTACAATAATGGACAACTAAAGTTAACCATATTGAGCAGCACTTTTAATTTCTTAGATGATATTTAGCTCTTAAAGTCTGAACTCCCAAAAGCCTATTCTTTCGCAAACGGGTAAACTTCTTTTTCTCTTTTAAGCTGGCGAACATGCATGCCTAAACGAAAATGACTGTAATGCTGGGTTTACCTTTATCTTATACTCAAGTGCCCTCTTAATAATATTGCTTCTTTCCCTATCACTCAGTCTCAACTCCCATCAAATTCAAGAAAATTTAAAAGTTTAATTCATAGCTTCATTTTCTTTCACTAATGTGACCATTGATGTGGAAGGGCTACGGGAGTCAATATTTGATATCATGGTTAGAATATCGACCAACTCTTTTTAGGTCAAATATAAATCCTCCCCACCCCTACAAGCAACAGAGATTATAACAATGAAGACATTACCAGAACCACTAGTTATATTATCTTTTTAGATCTGACCCTTTTAGATTTCCATTTCTTCTGTTATAGAAAAAAACTACTGTAGTTTAAAATTATGGGAAAGTTTGATTCTTGAGACCCCATTGAAGTTTCAGAGATTATTTTCTTTTTTGACTTGGCACAAAATTTAATAAAAAGAGGAAGATTTTTGAAACTTATGATCTTAAATATGCTGTAACATTTGTGTGACTAAAAGCTTTTGGAAGTTGCGGTTTTAAACGAACCATAACATTGTACGACTATAAATGTTTCTCAGAAATATAGGAATGTGTGCCAATCGTTTTGAAACGGAGAGGATAGGATATCTCCTTTTGGGACATATCTAAGGCGAAAGGGTACAGTAAAACTGATCTGTTGGATTTGCTTTTTCTAATTTTTGTCTCGTAGGAGTACACCACCAAATGTCGGAGGCTGGAGTCTACCAAAACCTCTCGAGACGGCGTTGCTCATCGTCTGGCATAGCTGGAACCACAAAACCCTGAGCCGGTGCAACCTCCTGAGCTGGAGGTGCCTCCGGTGTCTGTAGCCCCTGCACTCCCTGCGCGGGTGTGCGAGCATCGGGGGTCTGATTGCCTCCCCCAGTCTGTGAAGTAGCTGCTGCTGCTGTGGTGGCTGAAAATGCTTGAGCCAAACCAGTACAGACCGTCAAGATCTGTGCCAAGGTTTCCTGAAGACCCGGAATCACAATACGCACAGCTGGTGCCTGAGCAGGTGCTGCTGGAGTCTCCACCGCTGGAGCCTGATCCGTAGCTGGGGCAATCATAGGATTAGCAGGTACTGTCCCGGCTACTCTACCCCTGCCACAACCACGACCGTGCCCACGGCCTCTGGCGGCCTCAGTAGGTGGCACTGGTGGTCGTCCGTCACGTTCGGTAGCTCGTGTTCTCACCATCTGTGGGAGAATAGAATAACAAGGATTTAGTTCACAGTTCAACAAAGCCGCACGACAAGAGTTTCAAGAATATGGAGTATTTCCTAAAGGTTCTGCAGCCTCTCGAGGATAAGTACAGACGTCTCCGTACCGATCCACGAGACTCTACTAAACCGGCTCATGACTCGCGAGACCAAGTAACCTAGGCTCTGATACCACCTTGTCACGACCCCAAACCCCGGTCGTGATGGCGCCCAACACATTGCTAGGCAAGCCCGACCATTTCCACAACCTTAGCCAATTAATCTAGATAGATGAATAAATATTCACTACTAATATACCAATTTAGTGCGGAATTTCTGAAATAATTTCTAACATTCGAAAACCCCAAAATGAAAACAAAATACTAATCAACCCACAGAATCTGGTGTCACGAACATGAGCCTCTAGAAGCAGATTATTCACCTATTACAAGTCCGACTAGTAAAATAATACGAATAAAATAATAAAAGATAGAAGGGAGAGATCAAGGCTGCGAACGCCATGCAGCTACCTCGACACTCCCAGATAATTGCTGCTCAGCTAACAAGCCCTCACTCACCCTTTGGTGTACCTGGATCTGCACACAAGGTGCAGGGAGTATTGTGAGTACTTCCAACTCAGAAAGTAATAAATATAAATAAGGTCTGAGGATAAGAAATCCTAAATAAACACAAAGTAAAGCTAAAAATACCATTAAACAGCAATACAGTTAGAATAAACATCAGAACAGATGAAGAAATAAATGACAATTAAATATGCAATGCAACACACAAACCGGTACCTCCAGTACCCTGCTGCGGCCGTGCAGCCCGTTATTTATTTAACGTCGACGGCGCTCACTGGGGGTGTGCAGACTCCAGGAGGGGCCCCTTACGGCCCAAGCACAATAATAAGCCACCTCGTGGCATCAAACAGGCCCTTGGCCTCATATCAATATCATTATAATATTGTTGCGGCGTGCAGCCCGATCCCATACTCAGTCCAAAAATCACACAATAGTATAAAAATATTCAACCTAAACTTCATTTAAAAATATTAACTTAATTTCTAATTTAAGAAAATGGCTGAGATTTCAAACACAGTATTAAATACCAGGACTGAGTTTAATATTTATAGATATGGTAAGAAACCATTAAAATAATCCCTGAAGGATTCAAGTAGTTGGCACGAAGCCCAATTATGACAATTAATCCATTTTTATAAGGATATTACAAATCTACAATCAAATAGGTATCAATTTTATTAAGCGGGACGGACCAAGTCACAATCCCTGTCGGTGCTCTACCCCACGCCCGTTATCCGGCGTGCAAGTCACCTCACATAGCACTACGTTATGCAAATTCGGGGTTTCAAACCCTCAACACAGCATTTACATTTATTACTAACCTCAAGCCGGCCAAGGTCCTAGCTTGCTATGCCCTTGCCTTTCGAATTCACCTCTTCGCGCGTCGAATCTGACCAAAACCACAACGAATACGTCACAATATGCTAAGGGAATATAACCCAATCGAAAAGACTCGAAAAAACATCGAAAATCACGAAGTTGGCAAAACCCGAGCCCCGGGCCCACTTCTCGAAAAATCAGAAAATTAACATCACCGGATTCCTCATCTCGACACGAGTCTATACATACCAAAATCTCTCAAATCGGACCACGAATGGCCCCTCAAATCTCAAATTTAGAATTTCAAACTCAAGCCCTAATTTCTTACAATTTGGCTATATTCTCATGAATTTCAAGGATGATTCTACAAT
>NW_017672882.1:74785-96508 GCF_001879085.1 Nicotiana attenuata
CTTAGCTATCAAAAAGCATTCGATTTACATCGCTAGGAAAAAAACTCATCACAGAGTCTAGAAAGTCTAGATTCTTTTAACCATATTAGGTGGCTATTCCTATGCTAGGATGGCTATTACTAGGACGGAAGAATAGGGAAGAGATACTGATTAGAAGTGCTTTATTGTACAGAAAGGAATATGATCACATTTTCTTCCGTAATGGAAAAGTGAGAAATGGAGAGCCTAGAATAGTAAACTTTTTTCCCTTCCATTTTTTATGATATTGACTGCCTATTTTCGGTTGAATGAAGAACAAATTTCGCCTCTTGTAAAGAAGTACAAAACTATTATTCATTCTGGTGAAGTACATCTCAAAATAATTCATTCCGGTGAAGTACATCTTTCTTTTCCCTTTCTTATTATAGGATCCAAACATGAATTTTTCCATAATTAGGTTATATGTTAAGAGTTTTGTATGACTAATTTGAGTTAAACATGGGAAGTTAAAACTGAGGTCCTCTACTCTTCCTTTTCATTCCAAGTATATCGAAGCATCAAATAAACTAGAATAACTCTGAGTATTTATTTTATGTAAGTGTTAATTTTTCCAATATTGAACTTTACTCTGTCACACAATTTTGTTACACAATATTGAAGGTTACATAAATAGATTAGCAATAACCTAAGTCACCAAGGACAAGTAGCAGCTATATCTAAACCCACGAATATCTTCCGAACCAGCACACGATGTCACCAGCAGCTCCGATCCAAAATCTGCACGCAATGTGCAGAAGTGCAGTATCAGTACAACCGACCCCATGTACTAGTAAGTATTTTGTCTAACCTCGTTGAAGTAGTGACGAGGCTTTTAGTTAAAAGATGCTTATTGTAATAACCTGTATATTAGATTAGCAATAAAGCAATTCAAAGCATAACAGATAAAGGTATTATATACAACTCGGCGAGACAGTCAACAATTACTAAAAGGAACCACAGTAGAAGATTTACAATCTTTCCTAGTATGAGAAGTATATCCAAAATATTAAATCACATGGCACGTGAACACCCTTCGTACTTTTATCTCATCCTCACTATGTATAAATAAATTTATGTACAATTCAACTAGCACGGCAACACCCTTCATGCGTTCAACTCATCCTTCCAAATAAACGTATAACAGAACCAACCATATGACAGAAATACAATAATAGGAATCACAAAGTAGGAAATACGCAAGTAACAACAATGGACCAGGATATACATGTGGACAACAGTAAAGGACTAAAGAGGACTAAATGGAAAGCACGTGAGTAATAACAATAATTGGAAAGCAAGGGGGGTATCAACGTCAATTAACTAGTATATTGGAGGCCTAAGTATAAATATGACAAATATGAAAGAAACACGTGATATTTACAAGGTAACAAGTAAGGGCATGAATGTCTGGCATGATGGAATGATTAAACTAGGTTGCTACAGAATAGGTATGACATGAGTATAATTTCAACGCAGGAAATAGGCATGGCATATGCAAGTTAAGCAAGTAAAAAACATGGACAACACAAGTCAAGTACGGGACAATAACAACATATCACTAAGAATATTTAATTGCGACAATAACATCTCAAGGTAAGGGCACAAACGTATACACGGGAAACAAATATCACATCATAATTCATGTCCCTCGTCCTTACCTACACGGAAACACCCTTCGTGCCATGACCTCACAATAACATACAAGCATAACAATATATATGAAATGGCACGGCATCACCCTTCGTGCTTTTACTATCAAAATACATAATTTACTACTCTTTGTATACCAGAAATGAGAAACTTAAACAAAAAATGAAAAAAAGAAACATGTAATGTGCAGCAGCTCCTGTAACACATACTCTAAGCCAAAGTTGATACTTCAGTTTGCATATTTCTTCTTAGTTGTGGATGACATAAAACCAAAAGAAAGGAATTCAGCAGAACAACTATCAATCCAAAAGAAAAAGGAAGGAGAGTGTGCTAAAAACTTTATACAATAAGCATAACTGAATAGAGAAACATGAGGACAGCACAAAGCTGTCTATTTCCCTCTGTTGTAATAGTTAGAAGAGACTCGTATCAGACAAAAAAAAAGCAGAAATCAAGTACTACTACATCAGATTAGTCACGGATGTGCTTAGCTTGTGAGTCATGAAATATCAGTGAGAAACTCTAATGTTCTACACATCCCTAGCCACATGTCATCCTTTCTATATTTTTAGTGAAAATCAACAGCACAATAATACTATTATTGGGAAGGAAGAGAGCTATTGGTTGGGTTCTTGTGATGCTTTCCTTTTGGGAAGATCAAAATATAAGTTTACTTCACTTGCTGCTTTTCTTCACCCAAAAACCAACAAAAAAAAAAAGAAATAATAACTTTCAAGTTATCAAAACCACCATCCATGATGAATCGACCTGTGGCAATCGATAACTCTAACCTCCATTAATAACCATGACAAAAATTAATTTAGGCTGCACATTGTAATCTCAGGAGTGACATTCAACACAACTTAAATTTTAGCACTTTTGATTGCTTAGATGACGTTATTGATGCTCTATAAGTCCTACCAGTTACATTCTAGAGGCTTTCTCTATTTATTATATAGTTGAAAATCGTCTAAGAAACTTATCGGGTGCGGCTCTAATGTATCACTTATGGGTTAATTTAAACCCATCAACTTTGGCTCGAACATTGTATTAGTATTTGTTTAAAAAGCCACTAAATAAATACAAATAATCAATCTTAAACACAAAAAATCAAATTCTGAATCCCCAAATTGACCACTCAACTAAGCCAGAATTATAAGTTATTGATGTCGGATAAGATTAATTTTCTATATTCATATCCCATCTATCCAGGTGGACCCAGTTTATTACAAACAGTGGACTTAAAATAAAAATTAATCAATCATAATCTTTATTTATTTTTTCAAAATAATTACATGTATCCAACTGACATGGGATAATCATATATACCACAAAATCAAAGAAGGAACAAACAAAGATGTGTAAAGATTGGAAAGAGGGTAGCCGGCTTAAAAGGGAACCTGACTTCAAGATTGGCGCAAATATTTCGAACCAATTGCATGCTATAAATCTAATCATAAATCAACAGTAAACCCAAAAGCGAAAAACACCCCAAATAACCCATTAACAAAGTCGCCTATTTTCAAGGCAAATGGAAAAACAGGGAAGCAGAAGACACGCTAATTTTACAGAAGGCTATTTTGATGATAACCTACTTTATACTAACTGGGTTTGTTCTACGTTTTTAGTAAATCAAAGAAATAAATTTATTCCCCAAAATAACTTTGAAGTTATCAAAACCACCATCCATGGCGAATCAGCCGGTGGCTAGCCATAAATGTTACCTCCGTGAACAACTATGACAAAATTAGAAGAAGAAAAATCAAAATAATACAGCATGCACTGAACTCACCAAGATAAAACGCAAATCAACAACAGTGATAAAGTCGAAGAACCACAGCGAAAATAGAGAGAGATGAAAGAGTGTGTCTGAATTGCCACCCAAAACCTATGCTTTTGGGCCTCGGAATCTTGCGAATCAGGTACGGTAATGTTGCTTTCAGGAGAGGTCGGCAGAGGAAAATCAAGTGCTTAATACCAACATCTTAGGTAACCTAATGGAAATAAAAGCTAAAGCATTGAATGGATATACATACTAATAAAACTTTAACAATAATTGAGAAAATTAATGATAAAAAGCTCTTTGGATGAGGAAAGAAAGTATCCTCATGGGAAGAGGACACAATTCGGATAAAGGATAGGGTTGGAGTTTGTATTGTTCAAGGACTCAACTTCGATGGAAGATCAGCAATTGAGTCTCAATCAAACTCTGATTACTAACTCATTAAATAACAGTAATTGTTCTCTTTTACAGGGATTGCACAAACGCAGAAGTGAAACTAAATTGAGAGCAAAAGAGCGAGGCAATTTTGCAAGCAATTTATGTGAGATTCAAGTGTGCATTCCTGAAGCTATTTGGACAAGATAGAAGAACCAATTCCATTTTGTTTATTCTTATTCTAGTTCAATTGTAGTAGGTGGTTTAAAGTTGTACCTTTCTAGCTTTTGTAGAAGCAATTGTAATAGGTACTTTGAGTATTCAAGTTATAGGCTAACTTGAAAGTGTCGCAACAGTTGAGGCTATGTACCACACTGGGATTAGAGTTTAATCCTTAGGTTTACAAGAGTTTTGTAAATGCTGTTTTGGCTCAGTGATTTTAGTAGAAGTTTGGGAAAATCCTACTGAGTAGTAGGTCGTGGTTTTTTCACCTTTTGAGCCAGGTGTTTTCCACGTAAAAATCTATGTGTTCTTTATTTTACGTACTCTTAATTCCGCAAACAGTAGTAGTAAGTACACCTAGAAGAACCAGGTTCTTCTAGAACGAAAATTGGGTACGACACAAATAACCCCCCTCTTGTATGGTATTGACGTTTAGAACATCACCCATACTCTATTATTGCCATAATCCCGCAACTAAAGTGGCTTTACTTCATGCATAAATAACACAAGGTGACTAGCATTCAGTGAGCAGCTCATATTGTCATAGCGCATATTTTTTGTAGTAAAAATTACCTTAAATCTTAACAGTGGAACACAACAGCACACCTTCACATGAAAAAAATATTTAAACATAAAGGAAAATAATGGAAGGAATGAACTTTAAGCCTGGCCAGACACTCTAAATCTACCAAGCTTCCTCTTTTGACACTCTTTACAGTGTACAAAAAGATGGAGCAGATTCCTATTATGCAGGGGATAGTTGATCAACGAAATGTAGGTTACTTTTAGTAGAAGAAGCCCATATCGTATAGAGCCTTAACTCAATATGTTGGTATATGAATAGAAGAAAACCAATTGGTGAAAGTATACTGCAAAGAATAAAGTGTATCCATTACTTAAAGAACAATTTGTGTATGGAAATTCTGTTTTTGGATGAATAGTAGTCTTCTACCATTTTTCGTTGCCTAGAGATGTGCTTAGATCAAATAAATGATGCTACTGTTGGATTGCTTGAGCATGTTGTTTGTTTTTTTTTCCCGTATTTTTTGGTAGGTTGAAAATTTGGTGATAGCTTGAGCATGTTATTTTTACATGCACTGAAGCAGTACAATTGTTGATATACATTACTAATCATAAATGTTACAGAATGATAAAGGCACAACATTTTTTTTAGAATGGTAACATGACAAAGGCACAAAATTTTGAAGCAATGACATTGGATTTTTGAAATGGCAGAGAGTGATTGAGTTCATATTAACTTAGACATTAAACCATTGATATTGTGCATGATGATTGAACATAAAATATAATTTTGTATTTTTGTCAAGTCTTTTGAATATAAACTATAGTTTATTTCTCTTTTTAACATTTCATGAAGAACTTGGATGCAAATATCTACAGGTGAAAAATGCATATGAACTTGCATAACTCGTGGATTCCAAAAAAAGTAACAACTCGAGGGTAGTCGCATTCACCGCAAAAGGAGGTTCCCAGTAAGCAAATTTGTTCTACCAAAAGTCACACTAAGGTATTAAAATTAAATGACAAAGTAAATGCCTATTTATGTGCTTATTGCAGCCTTCAAAGATATCAATCAAAATATTTTCCATCCCTTAAGAAGGTTCAAATAAAAGGGGTAGCTATGGGTCGTGCAGTGGATTTAACTATACTCACTGGATATAATTAGCTCATAAAATAATTTAAGGAGATGTTTGAAATTCAGGAAGAGTTTTGCACCCGAAATAAGTAGGAGAGCATTTTTACATATGATGAAGAGCTATTGATGCCTATCTTTGATCATCCTTCGATGTAATTGTCCATTTCTCCATTCAACTTAAAATTTAAAAATATATATATGTCAATTCTCTACTATGCATATCACAATGTGGTGCTCAATTAGTTTATTGCAACAATGTGGTGAAGAAGATTTAAATTTGAAAGTGGTATATATATTGATATCATGAAATTTTGATCTTGTGGATATAAAAAAATCTACAAAACACATTAGTTACAAGGAGGGCTGTCAAAAAAAAAAAAAAAAAAAAAAAAAACAAACAAAACAAAAAACAAATATATCTATGGAGAACTAATTGAAAATCCACTTGACCCACATAGGAAAACCTCGGCTAGTAACATAATGAACTATCTTCACACTATTAATATCAAATCGAGCACAAGGCAAATCAGAAAGAGAGAACAAAAAATTCCTCAGCCCCCCTCAACTTCAGCATAAATTAATTGTTTCTGCATATCATTAGTAACTTGTTGGTGATACTTGCAATGTATCAATGATATGGATAATTTTCAATTACCAAGCCAATGACAGTTACATCAATAATCTAATTATTACAAAAGTACATGAATAGTGCAATTGCGATTCGCATTTTCTATGTTAAAATATTAACACTTGCAAAGAAAATTAGAAAACAAACAGTGAAAAAAATAGTACACCTAAAAAAGAGAAACAAATGGAGAATTAATAAAGATCTTTATCAATCAGCTAAAATTGTTATTTATGATAAGAACTTGTTAGAGGAGTTTAACACATATTTACTTCGAACCAATGGACTACTCTTTTAAAAGTTTGAATAGAATTTTGATCGAGGAAAACAGAACTTTACACATGAAAGAAAATACCAGAAGATATTACAGGAAAGAGGTACAACTAAAATTACTTTTACATTCCAATAAACATGCTCTAATAAATGGATTAAAGAAGACGTTGATAATGTAGAAATAACAAATTGGAGAGGGGGAAGAAACAAACAGAAATCACTTCGATAAGATATCAAAAGAGGATATCAAAGTTGAAGTACAATATGAGTTACTCTGTCCACTGTAAACTTAGTCCTTTTACCCAGGAAACACATAGCCCATACTTATTAAAAGCTTGGTCTGTTTTTACAAAATATGTTTAAAGTGTTGGCTCAATATGTCACAGAACTTTTGAGTGCTTGGACTCAACTAAACAAAATTCTTCCCTATTGGTAAATTTGCATACATCCTCACAATTCAAAGAATGAGCCACTACGTATCTTAAGAAGAGAAGACTATTGCTTGTTGATCCAAGTTCCACTACTTTCTTTGGGACAGGTTCAAGGTTGAATGTGTGTGTGCGCGTGTGTGTGCATACATATATATATAAAGAAAGAATATGTGTGTGCACATGTGTGCCTGCAACACAGGTGTATGTAGGGAAAAAAGGGAGGCATACACGTCAAACTTCTCCCAGAGAGAACAAGCACGTAGCAAATCGTCGGGTGATATCAATTCTGTAAAATCGCAACAATAAAGTTATATCTCCCAGAGAGTACAAGCACGCAGCAAATCGTCGGGTGATATCAATTATACTTTGATGATTTGACTATGCAGTATTGCCTGATAGTCTCTACTGAGTCTATTTATCCAGCAGAAAGCTGTAACAATACAAGGTTTGCTGACATAAACTAACTGCTTAATCTCTCAACAGGCAAAACACTACTTGTATCGAATTTTAGCTTAATCAACAAAGATCTCAAGCAGAAGAGTTTACCAATAGTTAAGTCTTAAAGATAAGCAATTTTTTAGTTTATCCTTTTTAAATATGCCCATCCAGCCCATTTACTCACCGTCACCATATCTAGACCTGATGCCTCAAAGTAGTAGCATTTGAAGCACGAAACTATACTTTGATGATTTGACTATGCAGGATAGTCTCTACTGAGTCTATTTATCCAGCATAAAGCTGTAGCAATACAAGGTTTGATGACATAAACTAACTGCTTAATTTCTCAACAGGCAAAACACTGTGTGTATATATAATAAGTGCATCAAAGTTAATATTGCAGGCGTATAAATTATAGTCTATAAATATATGTGCTGAATTTCCTCCAAAGAGTGCGGCACAATGAGACTTCTCTGATCACATATATGTTGAAGATAATAGTAATAACTAGTGAATAAGGGAACGCTTGTTAGGGAGCCCCTGGGTATGGAGTCGCCTTTGTTAGGGAGCACTTTGGCCCCCAATGTGGGACATTCCGGGAATGAACTTCCAGAAGCCAAATTCTTCTTCGCGAACGCGAGAGGCTCCACGCGAACGCGAAGAACAACACCAGATATCAGATAATCAGCATCCAAAGTAGCCCATCCCCCATGCTCTCATCATAAGTTATTTGGCTCTTTCAACCATGAATTTAATGTTTTCTTGAGAGTAATAACATTAATTAGGTTGAGTTTTCATAGTTAAATGTATTAAAACCCTTCATTGTAAGTAAACTTATACCACTAACTACAAATTAACCCGAGGAATAGTTGGTGTTAAAATACTAACAAGAATAACAGCTAAGAAATAACACGTATTAAACACAAGACTTTTCAGCTAGGAAATACTCCAACATTCCACAATGAATATTATTTTCTTATCATAAAATTCGAATAAGAAAAAAATTCAATACCAAATTTTTAGCTGATTTTAAGGATGTAAATTTTAGAAAAATAATCAAATGACTATTTTGTCTAATGTGAACTCTACTTTAAAAGGGTAAAAAAGATATCGCCATTTCACTAAGGGTCTTCGAGCTTTTAATATAGTATAAATTAATTCAATTATATTAGCCCATAATATTTATTTGGACTAATCTATCTTGAATCTAAAATATAGTCCAAATTATTTTATGAATTTAATTTTAATAAAATTTATATGCCTACAAATGCCCCCTACTTCAAAACTTATCGAAGTGTCGACTAATTTAAACTCGGAGATTGGGATTGAAGTACACGTAAAAGACATATTTGTTCCCTTAAAAATTATCGAGAATTAAATTTTCTCTTTCCTTGAAACAGCTCTACAATCAAGTTGTGGGTAAGGTTCACTCTACATTAAAGTTGGTTTTAAGTGGGCTGCATTGATTTCTGATGGCCTTTTCATAATTTTTTGTGCTCTGGTGGTACAAGTAATCACAGTTCAGCAACACTTTCATGTTCAATAGTGCACCATCTGCATTTTATTTTAATAATTAATAAGCTAAAGCTAAAATGTTTGATGGTATAACAACTGGGACCTACTAGCAGCCTCTTCAGCCCGAGCTCGTCGTACTAGGTTTACCTAGCAGGATACACTTATATCCCAAACAGCTTATGTTGCTCTAATTAATATGTGATTTAGTCCAATATTAAAGAAAACTAACGTATAAATGAAGGAAATAAATAAAATCAAACTATACATAAGGAAGAGTTGAACGGGGAGTATAAAGTGAAGATTGAGAAATCGAAACCTCACTAATAAAGTGAAAAGTGAAAGTTTAGGTAGTCAATCAACTAGGTTATTATTAGACGGGTTAAAAAAGTGAGCAATAGCATCTTTTAAGTGGCATGACCCGAGTACAGTATAAACATTGAGTAGTAGCCTCACGTGTGGCTTTTATGTGATTTGTTTTGAGGTCAGACGGATTCGACAGATAATCAATGGCCTCTGCCCTTTGATTCCTTTGTACAATGCTAATTTACTTATTTACATAAAACATAGTGTAAAAACAGAACTAGCCAAGACACAAACAGCACTTGTCACGACTCTAACCCCGAACCCGATCGTGATGGCGACTCTCGTGAAGACAAGGCCAGCCAGTTTAACCCAATTCGTCTTTTAAAGCAGTTAACCAACACAATATAGTCTAAACATGATTTAATAATACTGCATAGCGGAAATATCGATAACAATGCGAAAAAATCCAACCTGATACAGCCCAAACCGGGGTGTCACAAGTCACGAGCATCTAACAATACCAAATCCTCAAATGTAACTACAGAGCTTAAAATACTGAACTAAGACCATAAAAGAAATAGATAGAGAGGAGCTCCAGGCTGCGAGCGCCAACAGCTACCTAAAGACTCCTCGAAGATCCGCCTGAAGCTGGAATGAATCAGCATCGGGAGCGGGACCAGATGCGCCTGAATCTGCACACAGGGGGCAGGGAGTAAAGTAAGTACTCCAACTCAGTGAGTAACGAATATAAATAATGACTGAAAGTAAAAATAAAAACACGTAAGGCACAAGGCATTCTATAATGAAGCAATAAAATCATTTAAGAAACAGTAAAACAGTGAAAAATCAGATCATTCCCCTTACAACAAGTAACCAAGTAATTAACAGGTAATTAAGGAAAAGTAATCAAATAGAAGTTCGCCCCTCGGGCACAGTAACACCACATCCGCCCCTCGGGCAGCATCTCACAACAGTAACAGCCCCTCGGGCTCAATCTCACATCACAATGGGTACCCGCGCTCACTGGGAGTGTGCAGACTCCTGGAGGGGCCCCTTACAGCCCAAGCGCAATAACAAGCTATCTCGTGGCATCAAACCTAGGCCCTCTGCCTCATATCAATCAAGCCACCTCGTGGCGTACATATCTTAGGCCCTCGGCCTCCAATCAGTATCAATGTCTCCTCACAATATAGACCCTCGGCCTTACTCAGTCAAAAGTCATCACAAGCCACTCGGGCAGTAGTAAAAACAGTGTTTCTCAGCCCAAACATCATTTAAAAATATCATTTAAGTCTCAAAACTGAGTAAAGATGGATGAATAGTAAAACAGTGGAAATTAATATAACTGAGTTCAAGTAGTAAGTCAAAATAGTGAGGAAATATCAAATAAAAGCCCCGAAGGGTTCAAATAGTTGGTACGAAGCCCAAATATGGCATTAAGCCCAACAAATGATGATAACAAATAGTATTCAATCAAATACGCAATAAAATCCTCAATCGGGACGGACCAAGTCCCAATCCCTAATAGTGCACCACCCCACGCTCGTCATCAAGCGTGTGCCTCACCTCAATATAGCATTACGATGAGCAATTCGGGGTTTCAAACCCACTAAACATCATTCACTATCATTACTCACCTCGAACCGGCTAAATCTCTAGTTCGCGACGCCTTTGCCCTTCGAATTGGCCTCCACGCGCGTTGAATCTATCCAAAATCATAACGAGGACGTCAAAATGTGCCAAGGGAACAAAACCCAAGCAAAAACAATCAATAAATGGCACAAATCCCGAAATTACCAAAACCCGAGCCCCGAGCCCACTTCTCGAAACTTAGAAATTTTTACACCAATGGGTTCCTTATCTTCCCACGAGTTCATACATACCAAAAATATCAAAATCCGTCCACCAATGACCCTTTAAATCCCAAATCAAAAGTCCAATTTCTCAAGCCCTAGTTCTTCAATTTTTGGCTTAGTTTTCATGATTTTCTAGGTGAAATTTACATAATAATCGAGTTTTTAGTCCAAGAATCTTACCTCCCAACGATTTCCCTTGAATCCCTCTTCAATCTCCTTCAAAAATCTCCGAAAACGAGCAGCTATGGGTGAAAATAGACTCACATTCGCGAACAAGACGAGTTAAAAACATTCTGCCCTGGCCCGACTTTCCTTCTTCGCGAACGCGGTCAACGCCTCGCGTTCGTGAAGCACAAACTTACATTGACCAACTTTTGCTCTACGCGAATGCGACATGACAGCCGCGAACGCGATGCCTTTCTCAGACCACTCTTCACGAACGCGCTCACCCTTCCGCGGACGTGATGAACATTTGACCTCAAACCACAACTGATCCAATTCCTCTACGCGATCGCGAGGTCCATCTCGCGAACGCGATGACCAACTACCCAACCCCTTCGCGAACGTGAAGCCCCTCTCTCGAACGCGAAGGCTTAATTCTGGCCTTCCTCAAATCCTTCCACGCGAGCGCGATGCTCCACTCGCGAACGCGAAGGGATAAATCTCTGCAACAGCTGAGCAGATTTTCTGCAATTTTCCAAACTCCAAAATGATCCGATTGACCACCCGAAACTCACCCAAGGCCCCCGGGACCTCAATCAAACGCACCAACACATCCTAATACCTTATTCAAACTTGTTCCAGTCATCAAAACACCTCAAACAACATCAAATCACCCAAAACACATTGAATTCAAGCCTAAGTTTCTAAAATCTTCCGAAATACGCTTTTGATCAAAAACCCAACCAAACCATGTCCGAATGACCTGAAATTTTGCACACACATTCCAAATGACACAACGAAGCTATTGCAACTCTCGGAATTCCATTCCGACCCCTATATCAAAATTTCGCCTATCAACCGGAAATCGCCAAAATATCAACTTCGCCAATTCAAGCCTAATTCTACTCCGGACTTCCAAAACCCATTTCGATCACACTCCTAAGTCATAAATCACCTCCCGAAGTTAACCGAACCATCGGAACTCACATCCGAGCCCTCTAACACATAAGTCAACATCTGGTTGATTTTTCCAACTTAAACTTCCTTAAAAGAGACTAAGTGTCTCAAACTTCACCAAAACCAAACCGGATTTCAATCCAACCAACCCGATACCTCAAAACACAGATGAACAAAGCAATAAGAAGCAGAAATGGGGAAAATTGACCGGTAACTCATGAGACGACCGGCCAGGTCGTCACAGCACTGAAGGACCACTTCACTCCCACCAAGTGACTTACACATTTCAGTCCTCACACGTGTAGTTTTACGACTATTTATTCATCTCACACTAATTTTCGGTCCCCTACCCACTTTCTTATACATACAATGAAAAGGAGAGCCCGTTTTCCTTAACCACAAAATCGTCTTGTTAAGGTAAATATTCACGCCTTTTTGGGTTTTGGCGCCTCCTCTTGTGCCCGCGGTACCCCTGCTTCTTATTCAACAAATCAATTAGCTACTTAATAAGTAGTAATAGCTTTAGTACTTACTGCCCGTTTGGCCAAGCTGACCAAAACTACTTATATTTTGAAAAGTGCTTTTGCTCAAAAATTAAAAAGTACTTTTGAAAAATTATAGTTCGTGTTTGGCCACTTCATTTAAGAAGTATTTTAATAAGCAAATTGTGTTTGGATAATCTTTTCAAAAAGTAGTGAAAAGTTAACAACGAAACTAACGAGAAAAGCACTAAAAAATTAGCATGAAATAAAATAAAGCACACAAAAACTATTTATCATTAAGTATGAACTAATACTTAATTAAACTAGCTAAAATAAATAATAAAAGAGGGTAAGAAATTAAAAAAAAACAAAAAAAAAAAAACAAGATACTTCACCTATATGAATATTGTTTATAAATGTCAGTTTTTATAATAAGACAGAGGCTCTTTTGAATTATCTTAGCTAACTACAACTAATTTAGAATAGTTTACTGTATTTTGTTATAACACAAACTTTCATTAAAAAAAAAAAAGGAGGATAGCACATGCCCTAGAAAACAAAAGGGAACTGCACTAATATTTGGCCATAAGTTAAAATAGATATATATTTCGTTAAGTGGGCTGCATTGGATTTTTTAATGACTATTTCATAATTTTTTGTGCTTTGGTGGTACAAGTAATCACAGTTCAGCAACACTTTCATGTTCAATAGTGCACCATCTGCATTTTATTTTAATAATTAATAAGCTAAAGCTAAAATGTTTGATGGTGAAAGTAGAGATACATTTTTAATATTCTCATTTCTTAATTTAATGATATGATTATAAATACGAACATAGAGATAGATGAGGTAAAAGAATACAGTGGTATAAGAGCTCCCTAAAAGAGTCCACATAGTTGGTAGTTTCTTTCGGGCAATTCTCAAACATCTCTAATGCAAGTCTGGATGTAGTATCAAAAATACAAACTCAAATCTGATGTCATTGCACTTTTAAAAGAGTTGAAACAAATGAATACCAAAATTAAACCATGGAAAGAGCAAAGCGGAACAAGCAAAGTAGAGGCGTAGCAATATATCACCAATTAGCTTAAATTTAAGACGGAAGCTACGTAAGTCTTCCATGCCAGATTCAAAACAGCGTAAGGAGACATTCTTCAAATTAAAAATCAACACAATCTTGAATCTAAATAACACTTATAATCAGAAAAGGTGGGGGAAACAAAGAAAATTTTTTGGAAAAATTCAGCTAATATTGTACAGGCAACTGACCTGGAGAGGGAAGAGCCAGAGAGACGAAGCAAAACGGTAGTAGAACGAGCGTTCATAAGGCCTCGGAATCTTGCGAATCAGGTACGGTAATGTTGCTTTCAGGAGAGGTCGGCAGAGGAAAATCAAGTGCTTAATACCAACATTTTAGGTAACCTAATGGAAATAAAAGCTAAAGCATTGAATGGATATACATACTAATAAAACTTTAAGAGGAGATGAGGTTGGCCTTGGGAGGTGAGATGTCACGACCCAAAATCCCTCCGAAGGAGTCGTGATGGCACCTAGTCTCTAAACTAGGTAAGCCTAACATAAACTGAAATAGCATTGATATTTGCCAACTTTAAATTCAATAACTCTTGACAATTTACAATTTCCAAAACCGGTGGTACAAGTCACAAGCCTATCTAAGAGTAATTTCACAAAATAATACATCACTGCCCCGAAACAAAGGAGCAAATGGAACTAAATACAAATGAAGGTGACTCCAAGACCTGCGAACGCTGTAGCAGGTTTACCTTGAGTCTCCACCGCGATGACCCACACAGCTACTATCAATCCACTTGAATGTGTACATAAAAATGTACAGAAGTGTAGTATCAGCACAACCGACCCCATGTGCTGGTAAGTGCCTAGCCTAACCTCGGCGAAGTAGTGACGAGACTAGGACCAGGCTACCAAATAAACCTGTGTAATATAGCGTACAAAATAATAGGAAGCAGATAATAATGGGGACAACAATGATCAACCAATGATATAAATAGCAGGCAACAAGAACGTCATAAATGTTTCTCAACAAATAATAAGTACAAGTGCAATCAATTAATCAAGTCCTTCAAATATAAATCTTTTGCCTATAAATCCTTCAAGTAATAATCTCTAAGATACTATGCTTTTCAATAAATATATTTCGAATATACTTACTTTCGAGTAAAGTTCACCTTGTGACGCCTCATTTCAAAATCATAAATAATATAGGTCTCGGCCCACTTTCACATTTTCACGGCACTTCGTGCCCATATTTATATCACGATTGCACGGACGACTCACGTGCCATTAAACAACACCATAATAATTTCCCCGGCACCTTGCGCCCACATATTTCTATCTCACGTTGTACAACAGTATTCTCATATTACTCAGTTCATAGGTTCCATACCCAATACCATTAAGAATGTTCAAGGAGCCTCATTCACTTAACATAAAGTAGAGTACAGTTTCCAACTCAATTAGGATATCAACAAGAAAAGGTGAAGTTATTTTTAGAAATCATTTGATAAAGAATATACCCTTTTCAATTAAAGTACAATATCGAATGAATCATTACCTTTAATACGAGAAATCAATAAATCAAAACATAGTAGAAATTTCTTTTTAAGTAAAGTACAACCTCAAACGGTTTAAGAAAAATTTAGTTGAGAAATCCATCGAGTTAAAAATATAACAATTGTTGAAATTTGAAGTATTGAACATATAAAAGAAAAAATAAGGCGAAGTATTATAAACACTATGAATTCCAACACAAAGGATCACGACAGTAAAGAGATCTAAACAGTTAACACACTTGAAATGTTAATAACAAGTAAACACAACAAACAGAAAGTGCACGGAACCAAAATCCAATTACTAACAAGGATAAGGAAAACAAACACAAAATTTCACTTTCATTTCATATCTCGTTGCAGGCGTGCAACCCGCTCCCATTTCATATATCTCGTTGCAGGCGTGCAACCCGATCCCATTTACAAATCATCATCAATCATAAAATTTCGGCAAGGGAACAATAGTACAACAATCAAATCCCGGCAAGGGAAACAACATCAAAACAATAACATCTCGGCAGGGGAACAATAGTACAACAATCAAATCCCGGCAAGGGAAACAACATCAAAACAATAACATCCCGCAAGGGAACAATAGTACAACAATCAAATCCCGGCAAGGGAAACAACATATAAATAATAACATCCCGGCAAGGAACAATAGTACAACAATCAAATCCCGGCAAGGAAAACAGCATCAAAATAATAACATCCTGAGAAGGGAACAATAGTACAACAATTCAATTCTCAACCTGAGCCAATGCTCTACAATGTTCAACAATCCAATTCTCAACTTGAGTCAATGCTCTACAATGTTCAACAATTCAATTCTCAACTTGAGCCACGCTCTACCATGTTCAATTAACAATAATACTTCCACAAGTCATATTCCTCAATAGAAATTATCATATAGAGCATATACAATACGAAACGGAGTCACATTAATCAAAGTATAAGACTCACGGGCATGCTTGACACCAACGTATAGATACCCGTCACCATGCCTATACGTCGTACTCAACAAATAACACATAACAACTAGGACACAACTCCTAATCCCTCAAGCTAAGGTTAGACCAAACACTTACCTCGCGTTGCTACCAATTCAAACTTCCAACAAGCCTTTGCCTCGCGAATTCGTCTGAAGCATCAAATCTAGTCATAATAGTTCAAAATACTCAACACGAATCGTAGGAACTAATTCCATATGAATTTACACATTTTCCGAATTAAAATCCGAAATTTAGCTCAAAATTGTTCGTGGGGCCCACGTCTCGGAATCCGACGAAACTCATAAAATCTGACAACCCATTCCGATACGAGTTCAACCATACAAAAATTATCGAATTCCGATGTCAAATGGACCTTCAAATCCTAAATTTTTATTTTTGGAAAGTTTTACAAAAACTACAATTTCTTTCATCCAAATCCGAAATAAACGTTGAATATTGATATACATTTATGAAATGTAATCACTTCCGGATATAGAACACTTACCCAAGTCGAAATCGTGAAAAACTCCCTTTGAAATCGCCGAAATCCGAGCTCCATAGCTCCAAATGTGTTAAAAATGACTGAAACTTGCGTTTTGTAATCTGTCCAGGCAAGTCGCAGTTGTCAAATGTGACTTGTAAATCGCGAGTACCGACTTGTAAATCGCATTTGGTACTTGCGATTTACACTGCCCCAGAACACAGCATTACCAGCCTTCAGTAAATCAATGATAACCTTTTGTACAAATGTCCAATTGATGAACGGTTTGACACTCTGGAAACTAGACTCAAAGAGCTTTAATTTGATAGGTTGTGCATCATACAACTCGTTATATCCATGTAGATATGATCGTCCAAACTGAGGTCTTGCACGTACTCATTTGCAACTTTAGTCTATTATGTAATTTTCCAACTTGGCTTGGACTTAGGACTTTCCTTAGACCCCATATATCTTATAGTACGCCTCGTACACTTGCTATCATATCCATTTGGTATCCATCATGGTAATAGACCTCTTCCACATATAAAATGATATAATTAGAACACGTCAACTTTCTTATTTCGCCAAAATGCGCCGAATTGTCCTATGGACTTCCAAATCCAAATTCGGACACACGTCTAAGTCCGAAATCACCATACGAAGCTATTGACATCATTAAAATTCCAATTTGGGGTCGTTTGCTCAAAAGTAAAATCTTCGGTCAACTCTTTCCATNTCTCGAAGGTAACCTTCATCGAGCAACCGGGCGACTTCCTCCCGCAGTTGTCTGCAATCTTCGGTTCTGTGGCCATGTGTGTTGTGGTACTTACATATTAACTTGGGATCCCTCCTCGATGGATCGGACTGTACGGGTTTGGGCCATCGGGCTTCTTTGATACGTCCGATCGCCGACACCAGGGTAGCCGAATCGACACTGAAATTATATTCAGCTAATCGGGGTGCTTCCTGTCTATCGACGGCTTTCCCGAGGTTGGCCTTCGGTAACGGTCTTCTGTTCCTCTCATAGCCGCGGTCGTTCCTCGTAAATTTAGGCCTCCTATCATCCTGATATGGCCGATATCTTTCCTTGTTCGGTCTTGAATCTTTGTAGTTTTCCCTACGAGGTCGATCGAAATTCCTATGTGTGGATGGTGAATCCGAACTTCAACCTGAGCCAATGCTCTACAATGTTCAACAATCCAATTCTCAACTTGAGTCAATGCTCTACAATGTTCAACAATTCAATTCTCAACTTGAGCCACGCTCTACCATGTTCAATTAACAATAATACTTCCACAAGTCATATTCCTCAATAGAAATTATCATATAGAGCATATACAATACGAAACGGAGTCACATTAATCAAAGTATAAGACTCACGGGCATACTTGACACCAACGTATAGATACCCGTCACCATGCCTATAAGTCGTACTCAACAAATAACACATAACAACTAGGACACAACTCCTAATCCCTCAAGCTAAGGTTAGACCAAACACTTACCTCGCGTTGCTACCAATTCAAACTTCCAACAAGCCTTTGCCTCGCGAATTCGTCCGAAGCTTCAAATCTAGTCATAATAATTCAAAATACTCAACACGAATCGTAGGAACTAATTCCATATGAATTTACACATTTTCCGAATTAAAATCCGAAATTTAGCTCAAAATTGTTCGTGGGGCCCACGTCTCGGAATCCGACGAAACTCATAAAATCTGACAACCCATTCCGATACGAGTTCAACCATACAAAAATTATCGAATTCCGATGTCAAATGGACCTTCAAATCCTAAATTTTTATTTTTGGAAAGTTTTACAAAAACTACAATTTCTTTCATCCAAATCCGAAATAAACGTTGAATATTGATATACATTTATGAAATGTAATCACTTCCGGATATAGAACACTTACCCAAGTCGAAATCGTGAAAAACCCCCCTTTGAAATCGCCCAAATCCGAGCTCCATAGCTCCAAATGTGTTAAAAATGGCTGAAACTCGCGTTTTGCAATCTGTCCAGGCAAGTCGCAGGTGTCAAATGTGACTTGTAAATCGCATTTGGTACTTGCGATTTACACTGCCCCAGAACACAGCATTACCAGCCTTCAGTAAATCAATGATAACCTTTTGTACAAATGTCCAATTGATGAACGGTTTGACACTCTGGAAACTAGACTCAAAGAGCTTTAATTTGATAGGTTGTGCATCATACAACTCGTTATATCCATGTAGATATGATCGTCCAAACTGAGGTCTTGCACGTACTCATTTGCAACTTTAGTCTATTATGTAATTTTCCAACTTGGCTTGGACTTAGGACTTTCCTTAGACCCCATATATCTTATAGTACGCCTCGTACACTTGCTATCATATCCATTTGGTATCCATCATGGTAATAGACCTCTTCCACATATAAAATGATATAATTAGAACACGTCAACTTTCTTATTTCGCCAAAATGCGCCGAATTGTCCTATGGACTTCCAAATCCAAATTCGGACACACGTCTAAGTCCGAAATCACCATACGAAGCTATTGACATCATTAAAATTCCAATTTGGGGTCGTTTGCTCAAAAGTAAAATCTTCGGTCAACTCTTTCCATTTGAGCTTCAAAACTAAGATTTTGATTTTCTTTAAATTTAACTCCGAATCTTACGAAAATCAAACTTGACTAATGCGTATTACGAAGCTCCTCGAGGTCTTAAGCCGTTGAACGAGATGCTAATTCTTAAAACGACAGGTCGGGTCGTTACATTCTCCACCTCTTAAACAAACGTTCGTCCTCGAACGTAGTAAGACTTATTCCGAGATTACCAAATTGATGATTTTACTTGTACACATATACTCTTGGTAACTTGTATTTGGTATGTTGGAAGGATAGTTGGTTCTCTATTCTGATTTGATATGTTAGTTATAATTTCAGCGAGATCAATTAAAAATTATATTTAGGGTTATTTTTGCAAGTCCTTGTTGTGAGTACTCTTAGAGGTTTAACTATAAATTTATCAATCCCATAGCTGCAATATCATAACTGCCCAAGAGAAATTAAATAAATGAAGTATAAAGTAGTAATAGCGGTGTTCAAGCTCATTATTACTACAATTGCCATAACACGTGTTAAATAATGTTAACTTCACATGTACATATATGTTTACAGATTATTGAAAAGAAACAACTGCTACTTGAAGCAGATATTCAAATTTTCTTCCTTTTCATCTGTTATTTGGAACTCAGTGTAATATGTTGGACTTTCTATTCTTTATTTTGCCTGGTATAATGATTAAGCTCTATTCTTCATATTATTTGAAAACTTAGTTGCTTTTAGAATTTGGAGTAGAAATCACACGAAATTTTGGTGATTCTACTTCATCTATTTAATTTGTATACTAAAAGAAGATGAATCTGAATAATGTGTGGTTGGCCACTAAAAAATACGGCATTCTGTCAAGTCCAAAAGATTTCAACTGTAGTTGTTGGGGCAGAATGTAAAGTTGTATTCCACCCAAAGGACAACAAGAACTGGGCAGAATTATGCGATGACAAAATTGATTGCTGTCATCTTTCATGGAATTAGATGATGTTAAAAAAAAAAAAGTCGGGGCAGATTGATTGAGTTAAATTTTAGTAATGAACTTACTACTGGTTTACTTTTCTGGATTCAATTTTCATAACCTACATCTTCACATGCCCTGCAAATTTCCATACAGAAGCTGCTATATATAATAGTGAAACATCTTATTCAAAAAGCTCACTCACATAATGACCTGTGTCAACACTAATCATAACCAAAATGTATAAGTTTGCCAAAATGAAAATATGATATATGAAAAAAGTTGATTTACAAGGTACATTTACATATTTTTAATTCTATACTCGGGTGATGATTTGAATCATTACTTTAACGTTATGACTCCTCCTTATGTTGTGACTTGAATATGCACCAAAACATCCATTTTTAGAACAACAATATGGAAAATTCACCATTAAAATTTAACTCAACCAATCTGCCCCAACTTTTTTTTTAACATCATCTAACTCCATGAAAGATGTCAGCAATCAGTTTTGTCATCGCATAATTCTGCCCAGTTCGTCTAAAGCTAATGCCTTTCACAACCAATGATTTTAATTTGTACTCAAACTTCACCATTATTATGAATGAGTAGCTTTCAGTCAGATAGATTCAATATCGTAGTGTAGGAACAATCACATAGTGGAATAACTCATTCTGGCAAATGAGCAAGCACCTTATGGCCATCTTTTTTAAACTAAACAAAGAACATGCAAACCTTGGAGAAGAACCTATTTTATAAACTTAATAAAGAACAGAAATATCTTGGTAAAGAACCTATCCCTTTGCAGGCGTGCCCTGTTTTTCGGAGTCCACAATCAATCGCAATTTTTTGGCAGACAAACACAGAAAATTGTGGACCAACAATTTAAACAACTTTTACGCAGCAGCGAGTTCAAAAATTAGAAAAATAAGAAAACAAAAAGAGAAAAAACTGGGAGAGGAGTTAGACAATTATGAGAATCTGGAGGAAGAATCTGGGGAATGGCAAGACATCCACATTCAGTTTGGGGAATTAGTGCCGCCAGCTTTGACGTGTCATAAGTTGGGGAAAAGGGTTACCATGTGGTACTATACAGTTTTCCCAAAGTACCCGCTACCACCCCAAGCTCTTCAAACTCTCCTAAATTCTGATTGTGGACATACCTAAAATTATTGTATTTTAACAATATTTGTTAGTTCTAGATTCTCCACTAGCAAACTCTCTTAATTGTGTTTACCTAACATGAGGTAGTATTGACACTGAATCACAGAAACCTTCAATGTCAAAATAGGATGTAGCCACCTAGGAAAAACCTGTTTCATAAATGGTTTCTTGGTTCTCATTCTGATCTTCGAGCCAAT
>NW_017672882.1:96528-162858 GCF_001879085.1 Nicotiana attenuata
GAACCGAAAAAAAAAAAAAAAAAAAAAATTACCCCAAGGGCGTGGCCTAGAGGGTAATCGTTGGAAGAAGAAATCGGCAAGCAAAACCAGGGTAATTATTACTCCCTTTGTTCTATTTTAAGAGACAATTTCCTTATTAGTTGAAACGCTACCAGCTGATTTTTCTCTAGGTCCATTCCAGAAAGAATGGCACCTTTTTATCTTTGGAAGCAATTTAACTTTAAACCTCCCGTTCACCCTTATTGGCATGCTTTTATATCCACAAAATCTCATGGCATGCTTGAAACCACAAGTTCCTAAGTTTTTTCTTTCTTTTTAAACTCCGTGGCTAGTCAAACTAGGCCACGGATTGAAACGGAAGGGAAAAAGCAGGGCAAATTGTTTCAAACGTAACAAAGTTTAGCATTTTTAGAGAGCTGATCGTCATTGGTCTCAGGGAATGCTAGAGCGGGAATCATAAATGGCAGCATGCCACCTGAAGATGAAAAAGTAGCTCCTTCGCCATGTAATGGAATTTATTTGTGTTGACGTCTGGGAATTTTGACATGTATTCCAAATTAAATTGCAATTTGAACAAACACAAACCACCAATTACTTAAATATCCTTATGACAATGTTAACATTACAGATTAGCCAAACGTATTTCTAATGTCTTCATTGTCAATTATGCCAAGAAAAACATATAAAGACAAATTGCGCATCATCTGCATTAATCAACTCTTGTATTCTATGTGCTGATCTACATTGAGTTGCAAAATTTACTGCTTCAATTTCCACATGGGAGACATTTGTGTTTGGTATGATGGCAAACATTTTCCAGAAAAAGATTCATATACTCTCTGGCGGAAGTTATTTTCCTTCACAACCATCTCAACTTTTTTTTTTTTTTTTGTTTTGGTGATACGGCACAACTATCTCAACGCTTAACATCACATCACTGCTCCAACCAACAATTAAATTTTCATAAAAGAACTATCCAATTTGAAATTTTCATAAAAGCATATCCAATTTGCTAAAGTTGTTATCAATGTTTAATTAATGTTCTTTCGATGCAAGAAAGAGCAAAAAAATAATAGCATTTTGGCATTTGAGTTTACAGATTGGTGCAATTTGGTAACTTGTATTTGGTATGTTGGAAGGATAGACTGGTTCTCTATTCTGATTTGATATGTTAGTTATAATTTCAGCGAGATCAATTAAGAATTATATTTAGAGTTATTTTTGCAAGTCCTTGTTGTCTGTACTCATAGAGGTTTAATTATAAATTTATTAATCCCATAGCTGCAATATCATAACTGCCCAAGAGAAATTAAATAAATGAAGTATAAAGTAGTAATGGCGGTGTTCAAGCTCAATATTACTACAATTGCGATAACACGTGTTAAATAATGTTAACTTCACATGTACATATATGTTTACACACTAATGAAAAGAAACAACTGCTACTTGAAGCAGATATTCAAATTTTCTTCCTTTTCATCTGTTATTTGGAACTCAGTGTAATACGTTGGACTTCCTATTCTTTGTTTTGCCTGGTGTAATGATTAAGCTCTATTCTTCCTATTATTTGAAAACTTAGTTGCTTTTAGAATTTGGAGTAGAAATTACACGAAATTTTGGTGATTCTATTTCATCTATTTAATTTGTATACTAAAAGAAGATGAATCTGAATAATGTGTGGTTGGCCACTAAAAAATACGGCATTCTGTCAAGTCCAAAAGAGGACTCCAACTATAGTTGTTGGGGCAGAATGTAAAGTTGTATTCCACCCAAAGGACAACCAGAACTGGGCAGAATTATGCGATGACAAAATTGATTGCTGCCATCTTTCATGGAGTTAGATGATGTTAAAAAAAAAAAGTTGGGGCAGATTGGTTGAGTTAAATTTTAATGATGAACTTACTACTAGTTTACTTTTCTGGATTCAGTTTCCGTAACCTACATCTTCACATGCCCTACAAATTTCCATACAGAAGCTGCTATATATAATAGTGAAACATCTTATTCAAAAAGCTCGCTCACATAATGACCTGTGTCAACACTAATCATAACCAAAATGTGTAAGTTTGCCAAAATGAAAATATGATATATGAAAAAAGTTGATTTACAAGGTACATTTACATATTTTTAATTCTATACTCTGGTGATGATTTGAATCATTACTTTAACGTTATGACTCCTCCTTGTGTTTTGACTTGAATATGCACCAAAACTTCCATTTTTAGAACAACAATATGGAAAATTCACCATTAAAATTTAACTCAACCAATCTGACCCAACTTATTTTTTAACATCATCTAACTCCATGAAAGATGGCAACAATCAGTTTTGTCATCGCATAATTCTGCCCAGTTCGTCTAAAGCTAATACCTTTCACAACCAATGATTTTAATTTGTACTCAAACTTTACCATTATTATGAATGAGTAGCTTTCAGTCAGATAGAATCAATATCGTAGTGTAGGAACAATCACATAGTGAAATAACTCATTCAGGCAAATGAGCAAACACTTTATGGCCATCTTTTTTAAACTAAACAAAGAACAGGCAAACCTTGGAGAAGAACCTATTTTATAAACTTAATAAAGAAGAGAAATATCTTGGTAAAGAACCTATCCCTTTGCAGGCGTGCCCTGTTTTCCAGGGTCCACAATCAATCGCAATTTTTTGGCGGACAAACACAGAAAATAGTGGACCAACAATTTAAACAATTTTTACGTAGCAGCGAGTTCGAAAATTAGAAAAATAAGAAAACAAAAAGAGAAAAAACTGGGAGAGGAGTTAGACAATTATGAGAATCTGGAGGAAGAAGCTGGGGAATGGCAAGACAGTTTGGGGAATTAGTGCCGCCAGCTTTGACGTGTCATAAGTTGGGGAAACGGGTTACCATGTGGTACTATACAGTTTTCACAAAGTACCCCCTACCACCCCAAGCTCCTCAAACTCTCCCAAATTCTGATTGTGGACATACCTAAAATTATTGTATTTTAACAATATTTGTTAGTTCTAGATTCTCTACCAGCAAACTCTCTTAATTGTGTTTACCTAACATGAGGTAGTATTGACACTGTATCACAAAAACTTTCAATGTCAAAATAGGATGCAGCCACCTAGGAAAAACCTGTTTCATAAATGGTTTCTTGATTCTCATTCTGATCTTCGAGCCAATCCCTCTCCCCGGCCACTTGATATCTTCGACTTTGCAAAATCTTAAACATGTTTAATGTACTTGACTGCAGTCATTGAAAATGATTGTCCTTGTGCTAGTTGAATTCCCCTAACAACATATAGGAATTAACCTGTAAACAAGTTGCATCAATCCAGTAATACCTAATTAAAGGTAAAAACTTCAAGCTGTGCAAATAAATACGAAAATAACATTGCAAAGCCAAGACAAGCCCCGCCAAGCACGAATAGGGGGTTGGAGCGTAGAAACGAAGAAGGCGCCACAAGTTAAAGGCACGAACACAGCCCACAACAACCGATGGCAATTGGCAATGTAATGAGCTTCGCCCCATGCACATTGCACCTTGCGGCACTACTTGCACGACGCTCCGTCGTTCCATTTCCAAAAGCCATCAGCTGCCACGAGCGATGTCGCCAGCCGAATTGCTGGGCATACACCTCTTGAGACTTTCACGCGCTTCTCCCTGGGGCTCGCCCCGAAGCACCTTTTAAAACACAGTGTTGTATCTTAGGGAAGTGATTGCACCAACCCATTAGCAAACTAGGCATCAAGGGCGATTTAGTGTGGCATGAAATCTTGATCCGGAACCTCTGTCCACGATTTCACTGGATCCTCCTCTATTTAGCTGTCTAGTTCGTCGAGACATTGAATAGATACGTAGTAATATATTGTTGACTTTTTCTCCCAGAAGCAAAGATACAACCTCAGGTAGCCACTTTCTGCATATATAAACATTTTGCTACTGAAATTTATCTATATTGCAATTACAAAATTTTTGCGTGTTTAGAAAAAGAATGTAAGGTGGCATGTTACGGATTTAGAATAAATACTATGTAACAAAGAGTATTATTACTCTTTTCGTTCAAGTTTTTTAGATTCACTCAATTCAAAACTCAAACACTTTCTATTCGCATTCTTAAATGTATTACGCATTTGCTGTTTTTTCTTTTTACGAAAAGAAATTCGCCCACGATACCTGTTTAAACAATTACAAAGACCAATCATATATATAGTTTATATATCCAGTAGTACTTAAAATGAAATCCATCAGATTGCCAACCCTTGAATGTACTACTTGATTTGTGTACTGCAACTCTATGTCTAGTTAGTCAACTGTACTTGCAGTGCTAGTACCATCGAACTTGGATTTTTTCATTCATCCAATTTCTTTAAATAAAAGGAAATCTTTTAATTAAATTATCTTTTGAATCGATGCATCCATTCCTATTTGCTATGCCTGTGGTCAACTTATCCGTCGTTCCAAGTTATTACTAGTACTGGTTAACTAGTTGTGATCGATCGATACTTGAGATTCTTACAGTCTAAACGAAGGGCTCGATTCATTTCTGCACGTCTTTTGCCTTGTAGCACTTTTGAACTCACCTTTTCCAAGAATCCAGGTGAATATAATCTTTTCAACATGTTAAAGAAGCTAGTATAGTAGTATGATAGTTATTATATTATACGTACTTATTTTCACTTTACAGCATTGACGTACAACCCTACAAGCATCTTGTTTATAAATGTGCCAAGCGTATCCAAGTTGCAGTGGCATCCATTTACTGTAGTTTCAAACAGTAATTTGGAGGCAGATAAAGTCAGTGTTGTCATTAAATGCATAGGAAGTTGGAGTCAAAAGTTAGAAAAACAACTTTCTTCTTCTCCGGATCATCTTCATATCTCAACAGAGGGACCTTATGGACCTTCATCATCACATTTCTTAAGGTAAATACTAAATACCAAGGTGGAAACCTATACATACGTTCCAGATTTTTCTTTTTTCCTTTACCAGTGAATGACTAAGCTAGCTCAATTGAAAAGGAGAAAGTAAAAGAATAATTACAGTTCCCTCTCCTCTAATTTTGACATGGAAAGTAATGGATCTTCGTGTAGGTTACATTAATTCAAGTACTTAATTTAAAATACAATCATCGGATATCCATGTTAATTAGTTAGGTGATTTTACCTCAAGACCTTTCCTTGTTCTTATATTCACTATGCATTTGTGTTTTGTATTTTTTTCTTTTATTCATAGTTTTGCTTGAGATACCATGCGAAATCTTTTGTCTATTATAAAGTACCAACCATGCCATTTGCTAATGATCTGCGCGCTTTGGCACTTTCATCTTTAAAGGGGAACAGTTCTCTTTGTCTAAATATACTCCCTCCGTCCTAACACAGAATTTAAAAAAAAATACTTTTGAAACTTGTGGTCTATATAAACCGTGTCATAAACATTCCCCCCCCCCCCCCACCACAATAAAATTATGCTACTAAGGGTAAAACACAAAGTTTACAGTTGAATACATAAATATTTCATTCTTTTTGGATAAACAAAAAAAGTGTTTCATATAATCAAACTGCGCTTGATTTATATTCAAATATCTGCTCGTTCAACTTGAACACATAGTCTAATTAGTAGTCAGGGGCGGCCCAACAAGTTTTTTGGCCTAAAGCCAAACTTTATGAGGGGTCTTAACTTTTTTTTTTTATAAAAATTATTTATTTATTTGAAATCTATTTTTATAGTGTTTCTTAGATACAAAGTTATTAATAATTTTCTTATAATCAATAACTCCTAATAAGTCTTTCTTAATTGACAATATAGCTAATCCATTTAACCTTTCTTGAGACATTATTGATCTTAGGTAAGAATTTATCAATTTTAATTTTGAAAACTTCTTTCCGCTGAAGTGATGGTAATAGGAGTTATTAATATTATTCCATAAGTAATATAGGCATTGGAAAACGAATTAAATCTTTTTATTTGACCGAGTGTATCAATTAAACTGTTATCTTCTAATTGTATTATTTTTCTTAATACTTTTAATTCCGAAAATAAATCTAAACCATCAATATTGAATTGATTATCATCCTTGAAGGAACATTCAAGAATCAAGATTAAGGCAATAATTTTTCAAATTTCTATCATCTAGTGATCTAAATTTTTACGCTAAATAGAGAACCTAAATATCTTCATATGCTTCAAATTGTTCAAATCTATTTTGAAGTGAAAAAAATAGCCTTGTCTACTATGTATAAAGTAATCAACTCCAAAGAAAGAAATCAAACTTTTTCACTTCACATAACCTTTTTTAAAATTTATAAATAGCCTATTAGGTGTAACAAAAACTAGGGCCCACACAAATGTGGGGCCTAAAGCAGTTGCTTTACTTGCTATATGGAAGGGCCGCCCCTGTGTCACGACCCTAGTTCACCAACCGTGAACATGTCATGACGGCACCTGGTCCCCAAGACCAGGTAAGCCTATTATTGCGGAAACATAATAATCGCGGAAAAATAGAGAAAATCAAATTAAATATCTAAAGGAAACTGTACTAAATGCCGCTCGTCATGCACAACTCGATAACACAAATCTAAGACGATTCCCAAAACCCGGAAACTCACGGGCAACACAGGCTACAGAAGTATATAGTATGTGTCACGACCCAGATTTTCCCACCATCGGAAGTCGTGATGGCGCCTACTAACGGAGCAAGGCAAGCCAAACATTTAAATATTCCCTGATAACACCTCAACAATATAAATATTACGAGTCTTTAAATAAAAGCGGAAGTCTTAAAAGCATAGATAAATGAAAACCAAAAAAAATGCGGAAGTTTAACATTTCTCTACCCAAGACTGGTGTCGCTAACTCACGAACTACTAAGGAGTGCTAAAAACAAGTCTGAATAGAAATACATCAAGGTTTGTCTCGGTACAATGAAAACAAACTAAAACATAGAAAGGGACTCCAGCATGCGAACGCCAGCTAGGCTACCTCGTAAGTCCCTAGACTGATGTCGGCTCCCAATCTACTACTGCTGTGGTCCAAAAGCTGCTCAGGTACCGTGATCTGTGCAAAATAGCACAAAAGTGTAGCATCAGCACAACCGACCCCATGTGCTGGTAAGTGTCTGGCCTAACCCTGGCGAAGTAGTGACGAGGCTAGACAGGACTACCAAAACAACCTGTGCAGTTCAATATACGTATATGCAATAAAAGGGAAGAACACAGAAATCAAACAGTTAAGAGGGCGGGGAGCATGCTATGGGAGAAGTACAACCCGAATGTAAAGTCAGCAATTTAAGCAAGAAACCGTACAATAACAATAATTAATGAGAGCAGGAAAATTAACAATTTCACGGCATCAACCTTCGAGCTTTTACTCTCATTCTCACCAAGAGCAATCAAATAAAGTGCACGGCATCACCCTTCGTGTTTTTCCTCACATAACTCTCGCATCATGGCACGGAATTTCCCTTCGTGCAAATATCATCAAAACATGGCACGGAATGATCCTTCGTTCAAGTATAATCAAATATAGCACGGAATGACCCTTCGTGCAAATATAATCAAACATGGCACGGAATGACCCTTCGTGCAAATATAACCAACCATGGCACGGAATGACCCTTCGTGCATTATCACTCTTCCTCACCCAAACAGTAGTCACAACCAAACGGGGCGAGGGGATAACAAATAATAAGAAGTGTCCCGGCAAGGGAAATACACAATTAAACAGCTAAATCCCGGCAAGGGAGAAACAACAATAACTTTCATATCCCGGCAAGGGAGATAATCAATATACTCAAACCATCCCGGCAAGGGATTAGTCATATCTCTTTCTATTCCTTTCATTTCTTACTCAATAGTCTTTTTGTCGTTCGAGCCAACACTCCAAAGAATTTACAATTCATAATTAATCCTCATACTCTTCACATTGCATAGAATTCATCAATTAACATGGAAGAGTCATAACAACATCAGAATAAGTACAAACAAGGACCCACGGTCATGCTAGACACCGGTGCATAGATACTCGTCACCATGCCTATACACCGTACTCCACATTTAGCAATTAGCAAACAACACTCTAATCCTATTCCCTCAAGCCAAAGTTAGATCAAACACTTACCTCGAATGCTCCAAACTCAACTCAATCCTCTAGTATAGCTTTACCCCTCGAATTCACCACCAAACCGCTCGAATCTAATCACAAATTACTTGAATGTATTAACAAATGCTACTTCAATCAATTTGAATGCATGAAAATAAAATTTCCCAAAGTTTGTTAAAAAAATCCCAAAATGCCCCCGGACCCACGTGATCAAAACCCGAGGTTCGAACCAAAACCCGATTACCCATTCCCCCATGAATTCAGATATATAAGTTATTTTGGAATCGGACCTCAAATTGAGGTCCAAAACCCCCAAATTTAGGAACCCTAGTTCTACCCTAAATTCCCAAATTCCCCCATTAAAATCCTTGGTTTGAAGTTGAAATTATGTTTAAGGATGTTAAGGAGTATAGAAAATCAGCTAGAAATCACTTACCAATCGTTTCGAAGAAGTAGAATCGTTTGGAAAATCGCCTATTATGTTTTGGGTTTTGAAAAAGTGAAAAATGACTGAAAATCCCGACTTTATATACTGTACTGAAGACCCGGCGCGGACCGCACAAAAATGCCCCGCGGCCGCGCCGAGGAAAGGGTGGGGAAACCACTCTCTGAACCTGCCAGCGCGGACCGCACTGATTTGGTGCGCGGCCGCGCTGGTTGAATGAAATCCCAAGGCCCCTCTCTGAATCTTCCAGCGCGGACCGCGCTGATATGGCACGCGGTCGCCATGGTCGAATTGGGAGTCATTGGCCCTCTGAACCCACCCACGCGGACCGCGCAAAAGTGCACCGCGGTCGCGCGGCTGCCAGCGCGGACCGCGCGGAAATGAAGCGGGCGCGCTGGGGGCCTGCAACACCTGGACCTGTAACACCTGATACTTTTAAGTCTAAGACCTCCCGGGACCTACTCAAAACTCACCCGAGCCCTCGGGGCTCCAAACCGAACATACATAAATTCTCAAAAACATACTCCGGACTCATTCGTGCGATCAAATCGCCCAATTAACATCATGAATCATCAATTTAGGTCTCAATACCCATGAATTTCTTTCCAATTCCCATAAAATATTAAGTTAAGCTTTTCTAGCTCAAAACACGTCAAATGACGTCCAAATCTAACCAAACTTTACAGCAATTGCTTAAATCATATTTAAGACTTGTGCCGAGCGTCGGAACCAAAATACGAGCCCAACAGCACAGTCTTCTAAACAAATAACACCTTCCAATTCTTTAATTATTTTCAGAAAACAATTTCACACAACAATTCGTTTCTCGGACTTGGGACCTCGGAATTTGATTCCGGGCACACACCCAAGTCCCAAAATTTCCTACGGACCCTCCGGGACTGTCGAATCACGAGTCCGGGTCCGTTTTCCCAAAACGTTGACCAAAGTCAAACTAAATTAATTTAAAACATCAAATTTATTATCTTTCTCACAAATTCACATTAAAACTTTCCGGTTACGCGCCCGGACTGCGCACACAAGTCGAGGCAACCCCCAAGTGAGGTTTTCACGGCCTCGAAAGTACAAGGTGAGTGGGAAATACGTTGATGACCCTTTGGGTCGTCACCGTATGGCTCCAAAACTCTAGAATATCTAACAACCGAAAGAGAGAAAACTAAGTACTAAAGATGGAGTAAGAGGGGGACTCGTCGGTCTGCGAACGCAGCAGATCTACCTCGAAGTCTCCGAAATCCTCCTGCCTCACTGATAGTGCGCCTGAGTAGAGGTACCTGGATGATCTGCATATGAAAAACATGTGCAGGAAGGGCATGAGTATACCACAGCGGTACTCAGTAAGTGCCAAGCCTAACCTCGATTGGGTAGTGACAAGGAAGGTCAGGGCCCTACTGAGGCAAAAATATAACAATAGCAATAATTAACAGTGTGGAAATCTGACAAAAATAATAAATACAGGAGTGTAATAAGGCAAGTCAACGAGGCAATACTAACTACAAAGATAGAGTAAAACACAGAGTAAACACAGCTCAATGTCAAGATACCAATGAGGGTCTCCCAGGATATCGTCCTGTAGCCCTTTCCTCAACTGTCCACTGGATCTCCCGGGATACCGTCCCGTAGTGCAACTCACGTACCAATACCAGAGGATCTCCCGGGATACCGTCCCGTAGTCCAATCATCAATGTGCAGGGGGATCTACCGGGATACCGTCCCGTAGTCCCAAAGTAAAAGTACAGGGGGATCTCCCGGTAATCGAACCTGTAGTCCCAAAGTAAACAAACAAGGGGGAGCTACCGGAATCCCACATCCGTAGTCCCAATGTAAATGCGCAATCACAGCCAGAAACAAACCAAGGAATAAGGTACGAAAGACAAACACAGATAGAACTAGCCTAGCATGCTTCACGTAGTGCAGTCAAAATAATTTAAGCAAGTAGGCAGTCAAATCAGCTAGACATGCTTTTCCTAATCTAGCATAAGTCATAACTCCAAGTAGAACAAAGCAAATAAGAATAAGAACTAAGTTTCCATAGCTTAAGTATAAAAAACGGGATTTCATCAATCGGCTCAAGTACGCGCTCGTCACCTCACGCACAAGGCACTCAAATATCAAGTAAAATCCTACGGGTAAAGGTCCCCCACACAAGGTTAGACAAGCCACTTACCTCGAACCGGCTCAATATCACTAGAAACCGCGCCTTTGCCACGAGTATCCGACTCCAAATGGCCCAAATCTATTCAATTCAAATACACATCATAAATAATATTGCAAACAACTGATTCCACTATTAAATTTAAAGCAAGGGCGCGAAAATAGGTAAAATAACCAAAATGCCCCTCCAGCCAACATCTTAATCGAATAATTTTCATGTTTTCAGAACCCTCGTACTCTCACGAGTCCAACCATATAAAAATCTCCCAAATCGGAGGTCAAATGCCCCCTCAAAACCCAATAGTTTGGTCTATGAACTTTCACCCAATTTGCATTCAAAATCCGAAATTTAAAGATGAAATCGTGATTAGATTAGTGGGTATTAAGCATAAAAGAGTACAGAATCGTTACCCAATCGTTGCTCTTGAAAACCCCTCGAAATTTCTCCCAAATCCGAGCTCTAAAGCTTGAGTTTTGTTAAAAATGGCTAAAACCTTCGTTTGAAATGTTTATAACTGTTCAGGAGTTTAAAGCATTGCGAACGCGGAGGGTTACTCGCGTTCGCGAAGAAGAAATTATTAGCTGGCCAAAAATGCCCTTCGCGATCGCGAAGGGAGGAATGCGAACGCGAAGGCCTGGGGTCTCAACCTATGCGAACGCGATGCAAGGGAACGCGAACGCATTGAAGGAAAAATGGAAGGGCCAGAAATTGCCCTATGCGAACGCGAAGTTGCACATGCGAACGCGACGGGGAAGGTGCTGAAGCTATGCGAACGCGGTGGCGGGTACGCGAACGCGTATAAGGAAATTGGCTACTACTACGCTAACGAGATGGTTTCTTCGCGAACGCGAAGAAGAAAATCTGGACCTGCAACTGCTGAGAGTTTTTCTGCAATTTTTCAAACACTAAAATGCCCCGTTGGGCATTCGAAACACACCCGAGGCCCCCGGGACCTCAACCAAACCTACGGACATATTCCATAACATCTTTCAAACTTGTTCCAATCCTTAAACCACCTAAAACAACGCTTGAAACACGAATTAATCAAAGATTCAAGCCTAAGAACTTCAAATTCTAACAAAACACACTTTCGATCAAAAACCTAACCAAACCTCGCCCGAATGACCTGAAATTTTGCACACACATCCCAAATGACATGACGGAGCTACTGCAACTTCCGAAATTCAAATCCGACCCTCGGATCAAAAATCACTATCGGACGGGAAACTTCAAAAATTCAAACTTCGGCATTTCAAGCCTAAATGAGCTACGAACCTCTAAAATACATTCCGAACACGCTCCCAACCCCAAAATCACCTAACGGAGCTAATGGAACCATCGAATTTCCATTCCGAGGTTGTCTTCACACTGTTCCGATTACGGACCATTTTTCAACTCTTAAGCTCTCATTTAGGGACTAAGTGTCCCAAAACACTTCGAATCCTAACACCGAACGTCCCGGCAAACCAAAATAGCAGAAATGAACTTAGGGGAAGAAGTAAATGGGGGATCGGGGCATAAATTCCAAAAACGACCGGCCGGGTCGTTACATCCTCCTACACTTAAACATTCGTTCGTCCTCGAACGAGCATAGAGAACATACCTGAAGTAGTAAAAAGATGAGGGTACTGGCCGCACATATCCTGCTCGGTCTCCCAAGTCGCCTCCTCGGCCGACTGACCCCGCCACTGAACCTTCACTGAAGCTATGTTCTTTGACCTCAACTTTCTGATCTGTCTGTCCAAAATAGCCACTGGCTCCTAAACATAGGATAGATCCTTGTCCAACTGGACTGAACTAAAATCCAACACGTGCGACGGATCACCGTGATATCTCTGGAGCATCGAAACATGAAATACCGGATGAACTCCGGCTAGGCTGGGAGGTAAGGCAAACTCATAAGCAACCTCCCCAACTCGCCTCAAGATCTCAAAAGGGCCAATAAACCTCGGACTCAGCTTCCCTTTCTTTCCAAACCTCATGACGCCCTTCATAGGCGAGACCGAAGCAGAACCCGCTCACCAACCATATATGAAACATCACGAACCTTCTTGTCCGCGTAACTCTTCTGTCTGGACTAGGCTGCATGGAATCTATCCTGAATCACCTTAACCTTCTCCAATGCATCCTGGACCATCTCTGCGCCCAATAGTCTGGCCTCACCCGGCTCAAACCAACCTACCGGAGATCTACACCTCCTACTATATAAAGCCTCATACGGCGCCATCTGAATGCTGGACTGATAACTGTTGTTATAAGCAAACTCCACCAATGGCAGGAAATGATCCCATTACCCTCCAAACTCAATCACGCACGCACGGAGCATATCCTCCAGAATCTGAATAGTGCGCTCGGACTGTCCGCCTGTCTGGGGGTAAAATGTTGTGCTCAACCCGAGTGCCTAACTCCAGAACCGCGATGTAAACTGAGTACCTCTGTCTGAGATGATAGAAAATGGAATACCATGCAAACGGACGATCTTCCTGATATAAATCTCCGCCAACCGCTCCGATGAATAAGTGGTACACACAGGAATGAAATGAGCGGACTTGGTCAGCCGATCCACAATGACCCAAATGGAATCAAACTTCTTCAAGGTCCGAGTAAGTCCCGATACAAAGTCCATGGTGATACGCTCCCACTTCCACTCCGGAATCTCTATCTGCTGAAGCAACCCACCCGGACGCTGGTGCTCATACTTCACCTGCTGGCAGTTGAGGCATCTAGACACGTAATCAACTATATCCTTCTTCATCCGCCTCCACCAATAGTGCTGCCTCAAGTCCTGATACATCTTCGCGGCACCAGGATGGATGGAATACCGCGAACTATGGGCCTCTGCTAGAATCAACTCTCGAAGACCATCAATATTGGGCACACAAATCCGGCCCTACATCCTCAATACTCCATTATTCCCGATGGTCACATCTCTGGCGTCTCCACGCTGGACCCTGTCCTGAAGGACAAGCAAATGAGGGTCATCGTACTGCCGCTCCCTAATACGATCAAATAGGGAAGACCGAGAAACCACACAGGCTAGAACCCGACTAGGCTCCGAAAGGTCCAATCTCACGAGCTGGCTAGCTAAGGCCTGAACATCCATCGCCATAGGTCTCTCTGAGGCTGGTAAATATGCCAAACTCCCCAAACTCTCCGCCCGGCGACTCAAGGCATCGGCTACCACATTGGCCTTGCCCGGGTGATAAAGAATAGTAATATCATAATCCTTTAACAACTCTAACCATCTCCTCTGACACATATTCAGGTCCTTCTGCTTAAGCAAGTGCTGCAAACTCCGATGGTCAGTATAGATCTCACAAAGCACCCCGTACAAATAATGGCGCCAGATCGTCAAGGCATGAACAATAGCAGCTAACTCAAGGTCGTGGACAGGGTAGTTCTTTTCATGTATCTTCAACTGTCTGGACGTGTAGGCAATCACCCTACCGTCCTGCATCAACACCGCTCCAAGTCCAACCCGTGAGGCATCACAATAAACTGTATAAGACCCCGAACCGGTAGGCAGCATCAAGATTGGGGCTGAAGTCAAAGCTGTCTTGAGCTTTTGGAAGCTCGCCTCACACTCCTCTGTCCACTGAAATGGGGCACCCTTTTGGGCCAATCTAGTCATAGGGGCCGCAATCGATGAAAATCCCTCCACAAAGCGACGGTAATAACCCGCCAAGCCAAGGAAACTGCGAATCTCTGTAGCTGAGGAGGGTCTGGGCCAACTCTGCACGGCCTCCACCTTCCTCGGATCCACCCGAATGCCCTCACTCGATACCACGTGGCCTAGGAATGCCACGGAACTCAGCCAGAACTCACATTTTGAGAACTTTGCATATAATTTCTCTCTCTCAGGGTCTGAAGCACTGTCCTCAGGTGCTGCTCATGATCTTCCCGACTCCGGGAATACACCAGAATGTCGTCAATGAAAACAATAACGAATGAGTCAAGATATGGCCTGAATACACTGTGCATCAAATGCATAAAAGCTGTTGGGGCATTAGTCAGCCCAAATGACATAACAAGGAACTCGAAATGACCATACCAAGTCCTGAAGGCAGTCTTCGGGATATCTGGCTCGCGAATCTTCAACTGATGGTAACCTGAGCGCAAATCAATCTTGGAAAACACCTGTGCGCCCTGGAGCTGGTCAAACAGATCATCAATACGAGGCAAAGGATAACGGTTCTTCACTGTAACTTTGTTCAACTGACGATAATCAATGCACATACGCATAGAACCATCCTTCTTCTTCATAAACAAGACAGGAGCACCCCACGGTGAGACACTGTGCCGAATAAAGCCCTTACCAAGAAATTCCTGCAATTGATCCTTCAATTCCTTCAACTCAGGAGGAGCCATGCGATACGGAGGAATGAAATGGGCTGAGTGCCCGGCAATAGATCAATGCCAAAATCGATATCTCTATCGAGCGGCGTGCCCGGAAGATCAGCTGGAAACACATCGAGGAAATCCCGTACCACTGGAACTGAATCAACAGAAGGGGTATCAACACTGACATCTATCACATAAGCTAAATACGCGGCACACCCCTTCTCAACCATACGCTGAGCTTTAAGGAAGGAGATAACTCTACTGGGAGTGTGATCTAAAGTACCACTCCATTCAATATGTGGAACACCTGGCATAGCCAGCGTCACGGTCTTGGCGAGACAATCAAGAATAGCATGATGGGGCAACAACCAGTCCATGCCCAGAATAATATCAAAGTCAACCATACCGAGTAATAATAGGTCCGCTCTGGTCTCAAAACCATGAATAGTAACCAAACATGACCGATATACGCGGTCCACAACAAGAGAATCTCCCACAGGAGTAGAAACATAAATGGGGGCACTCAAAGAATCCCGAGGCACACAAATGCGAAGCAAAATAAGAAGACACATAAGAATTAGTAGAGCCTGGATCGAATAGAACCGATGCCTCTCTGTGACAAACCAGTATAATACCTGTGATAACGGAATCGGAGGCAACCGCCTCAGTGCGAGCAGGAATACAATAATATCTGGCCCGACCCCTCTCGCGAGGGCGACCTCTATCTCCCCGGCCTCCACCCCTGGCTGGCTGGGCAGGTGGAGCAGCAGCTGGAGCTGTGATCATAGCCTGAGAACTCTGAGGAGCCCGCTGCGGCTGAGCAGTCTGTGAAGATGCACCCCTACCAAGTCTGGGACAGTCCCTAACCACATGGAGTGTATCGCCACACTCGAAACAAGCTCTGGGAGGACGCGGTGGCTGTGACTGGCTGGGGCTAGGCCTGCTGGACTGACCTCTAGAAGTACCCCGCGCAGGAGGCGTGCTAGAAATTGGAGGCGCATAATAAGGCTCCTGAGGTGTAGGCGGAGCTGGAATACTACCGGCTGCTGGTAAAGCTGAATGTACAGGGCGGCCAGAATAACCCCTACCATAACGACCTGCTGATGGGGTACGGGCACCAGAGTAGTGACCCGATTCTCGAGACCTCTTGGCCTCCCTCTCCCCTCGCTCACTGGCGAGCATACCCTCAATCCTCTTAGCAATGCTCACTACCTGCTGGTAAGGAATATCCATCTCCAACTCTCGAGCCATGCTGGACCGGATGGGCGGAATAAGACCCTCGATAAACCTCCGAACTCTCTCCCGAACTGTCGCAACCAAGGCCGGTGCATGCCTGGCCAACCTGGTATAACGGATGGCATACTCTGAAACTGTCATAGCACCCTGGCGCAAGTGCTCAAACTCCGCGCGCCATGAATCCCTGAGGCTCTGGGGAACAAACTCTCTCATAAACATGTCTGAGAACTGGGTCCAAGTCAGTGAAGCAGCCTCGACTGGACTGTCTAACTCATAAGTACGCCACCAATCATAGGCGGCTCCCCGAAGCTGAAAGGCGGTGAAAGAAACCCCGCTAGACTCCACTATGCCCATAGTGCGAAGAATACGATGACACTCCTCCAAAAATCCCAAGGCATCATCTAATGCTAAGCCACTAAACACTGGGGGGTCATATTTCTTGAACCTCTCTAGTCTACGCTGCTCTTCCTCTGAAGCAGCTGACCCATCCCCGGGCTGTACTGGTGCTGCAGGCGGTGCAGGAATAATCTCCGGAGCCTGCTCAACCTGCACTCGCTGCTCGGGAGTGCGAACGGCGGGAGTCTGTGCTCCTCCCCCGGCCTGGGATGTGGCTGCAGTAAGGGGAAGTAACCCGGCCTGAGCCAAGGTGGTGTACATGCTCGCTGGAGCAGTAGTAGCAGTGGTAGGTGTGCCAGGTGCCTGGGCTCCGGCCAAATCTGCTGGTGGTACCTCGGCGGCAGCTCGCGCAGGTGATGTGGCTGCACCATGTGCGCGTCCTCGACCTCTACCCCGGCCCCGACCTCTAACGGCAACAGGGGGCGCGGGTGCCTGGTCCTCTCGTGTAGCACGTGTCCTCACCATCTGTGAGAGAATAGAAGATAGAAGTTTAGAATTGATGTCAAAATATCGCACGACAAGGAATTCAAAAGAAATGAAGATTTTTCATAAACAGTTACATAGCCTCTCGTAGATAAATACAGACGTCTCCGTACCGATCAGCGCGACTCTAATAAACCGGCTTGTGTTCCGTGACTCCTGTGAACCTTGAGCTCTGATACCAACTTGTCATGACCCTAGTTCACCAACCGTGAACATGTCATGACAGCACCTGGTCCCCAAGACCAGGTAAACCTATTATTGCGGAAACATAATAATCGCGAAAAAATAGAGAAAATCAAATTAAATATCTAAAGGAAACTGTACTGAATGCCGCTCGGCATGTACAACTCGATAACATAAATCTAAGACAATTCCCAAAACCCGGAAACTCACGGGCAACACAGGCTACAGAAGTATATAGAATGGCTCCAAAACTCCAGAATATCTAACAACCGAAAGAGAGAAAACTAAGTACTAAAGATAGAGTAAGAGGGGGACTCGTCGGTCTGCGGACGCAGCAGATCTACCTCGAAGTCTCCGAAATCCACCTGCCTCACTAATAGAGCGTCTAAGTAGAGGTACCTGGATGATCTGCACATGAAAAACATGCGCAGGAAGGGCATGAGTACACCACAGCGGTACTCAGTAAGTGCCAAGCCTAACCTCAGTTGGGTAGTGACGAGGAAGGTCAGGGCCCTACTGAGGCAAAAATATAACAATAGCAATAATTAACAGTGTGGAAATCTGACAAAAATAATAAATACAGCAGTGTAATAAGGCAAGTCAACGAGGCAATACTAACTACAAAGATAGAGTAAAACACAGAGTAAACACAGCTCAATGTCAAGATAGAGTAAAACACAGAGTAAACACAGCTCAATGTCAAGATACCAATGAGGGTCTCCCAGGATACCGTCCTGTAGCCCTTTCCTCAACTGTCCAGTGGATCTCCCGGGATACCGTCCTGTAGTCCAACTCACGTACCAATACCAGAGGATCTCCCGGGATACCGTCCCGTAGTCCAATCATCAATGTGCAGGGGGATCTACCGGGATACCGTCCTGTAGCCCCAAAGTAAAAGTGCAGGGGGATCTCCCGGGAATCGAACCCGTAGTCCCAAAGTAAACAAACAAAGGGGAGCTACCGGAATCCCACATCCGTAGTCCCAATGTAAATGCGCAATCACAACCAGAAACAAACCAAGCAATAAGGTACGAAAGACAAACACAGATAGAACTAGCCTAGCATGCTTCACGTAGTGCAGTCAAAATAATTTAAGCAAGTAGGCAGTCAAATCAGCTAAACATGCTTTTCCTAATCTAGCATAAGTCATAACTCCAAGTAGAACAAAGCAAATAAGGATAAGAACTAAGTTTCCATAGCTTAAGTAAAAAAACAGAATTTCATCAATCGGCTCAAGTATGCGCTCGTCACCTCACGCACAAAGCACTCAAATATCAAGTAAAATCCTAAGGGGAAAGGTCCCCCACACAAGGTTAGACAAGCCACTTACCTCGAACCGGCTCAATATCACTAGAAATCGCGTCTTTGCCACGAGTATCCGACTCCAAATGGCCCAAATCTATTCAATTCAATTACACATCGTAAATAATATTGCAAACAACTGATTCCACTATTAAATTTAAAGCTAGGGCGCGAAAATAGGTAAAATGACCAAAATGCCCCTCCAGCCAACGTCTCGGAATCGAATAATTTTCACGTTTTCAGAACCCTCGTACTCTTACGAGTCCAACCATAAAAAAATCTCCCAAATCGGAGGTAAAATGCCCCCTCAAAACCCAATAGTTTGGTCTATGAACTTTCACCCAATTTTCATTCAAAATCCGAAATTTAAAGATAAAATCGTGATTAGATTAGTGGGTATTAAGCATAAAAGAGTAGACAATTGTTACCCAATCGTTGCTCTTGAAAACCCCTCGAAATTTCTCCCAAATTCGAGCTCTCTAGCTTGAGTTTTGTTAAAAAGGGCTAAAACCCTCGTTTGAAATGTTTATAACTGTTCAGGAGTTTAAAGCATCGCGAACGCGGAGGGTTACTCGCGTTCGCGAAGAAGAAATTATTAGCTGGCCAAAAATGCCCTTCGCGATCGCGAAGGGAGGAATGCGAACTCGAAGGCCTGGGGTCTCAACCTATGCGAACGCGATGCAAGGGAACGCGAACGCATTGAAGGAAAAATGGAAGGGCCAGAAATTGCCCTATGCGAACGCGAAGCTGCACATGCGAACGCGATGGGGAAGGTGCTGAAGCTATGCGAATGCGGTGGCGGGTCCGCGCACGCGTATAAGGAAATTGGCTACTACTACGCGAACGCGATGGTTTCTTCGCGAACGCGAAGAAGAAAATCTGGACCTGCAACTGCTGAGAGTTTTTCTGCAATTTTTCAAACATTAAAATGCCCCGTTGGGCATCCGAAACACACCCGAGGCCCCCGGGACCTCAACCAAACCTACGGACATATTCCATAATATCATTCAAACTTATTCCAATCCTTAAACCACCTAAAACAACGCCGGAAACACGAATTAATCAAAGATTAAGCCTAAGAACTTAACAAAACACACTTTCGATCAAAAACCTAACCAAACCTCGCCCGAATGACCTGAAATTTTGCACTCACATCCCAAATGACATGACGGAGCTACTACAACTTCCGAAATTCAAATCCGACCCTCAGATAAAAAACTCACTATCGGACCGGAAACTTCAAAAATTCAAACTTCGGCATTTCAAGCCTAAATGAGCTACGAACCTCCAAAATACATTCCGAACACGCTCCCAACCCCGAAATCACCTAACGGAGCTAACGGAACCATCGGATTTCCATTCCGAGGTCGTCTTCACACTGTTCCGATTACGGACCATTTTTTAACTCTTAAGCTCTCATTTAGGGAGACTAAGTGTCCCAAAACACTCCGAATCCTCACACCGAACGTCCCGGCAAACCAAAATGGCAGAAATAAACTTAGGGGAAGCAGTAAATGGGGGATCGGGGCGTAAATTCCAAAATCGACCGGTCGGGTCGTTACACCCTGTTAGTAGTTGTAGCTCGACTTGATGTGAGTTTGAGAGTTAAATTGTTTTTCCGGATCTGTTGTAATTCATGATCAGTTTAGCTTCTATATACTTCTAACTTTTTCACTAGGCCATCGAAAAAATAATTAAAGGCAATCGTCCATAATAAGTACTACCTCCATTTATTTGTACTTGTCCATTATACTAAAGTTTCACTTTTACTTGTCCATTTTAGCAAATAAGAGAGGGAAATTTTTTTGTTTTGACCTTATCACTAACTATCTCATTCCCCAAATCATCTCCCAATTTTTTTTGAAATTCTATCATGGGTAAAATTGTAAAATACAGTATGATGAACTTGAAGAAAGTATCATCTTCGACAATTCAGATACCGACGGTTTGGTTTTCCCTCACTGTATGCCCTCGTTATCACTTCATGAATTTTAGATACCGATGTGAGGCGCATTATGGTAGATGATGGAAGTGGAAGTGGTGCGTGCATTATTCACCCTCGAGTACTTGCAAAAATGAAACTCGAGGATAAGATAGTGTCGTGCTGCATCACGCTAACGAGTTTTAACAAAGCAGTTGAGCGGACATCCGGCAAGATCACACTACCCGTCGTGGATGGCGGCGTCACTCTGAAAACCACATTCCATATCATGGACCAAGTCACGACATACAACGCCATAATAGGACAACCATGGACACACACCATGAGAGTCATCCCCTGAAGCTTGTACCAGGTCATCAAATTCCCAACTCTATGGGGAATATTCAGTATACGAGGGGAACACCGCACATCCCGGGAATGCTATCGTATCTCCCTAGACTGCACAGTCACTTAGCAAGCGAAGGACAAAGAAAAAGAGGCATAGAAATCAATAGGTTCGAGGTCGATATGCGATGATAGTGAGAACATCATCAGAGATCCCGATATGGTCGAAGCTGCGGAGTCAACCATACAAGACCTCGACCCCGTTCAATTAAACAGTAACAACCACAACAAGAAAGCATACATCGGTTGCAAACTTAAGGAACCAGGTAAGTTTCGTCAATTCTTAACTGCTAATGCGGACTTGTTTGCTTTTATCCATATGCGAAGTATCCCGAAGGAAATCGCCATGCACAAGTTCAACGTCGATCCATTCCACCCCCTGGTGAGGCAGGTTAATGAAGTGGTATGCGAAGAGGTGGAAAAACTATAAGAAAATGGCTCCGCCAGAGAGTCGAAATACCCCCAATGGGTCGCCAATATGGTCATGTTAAAAAAGAAGAATAGGAAATGGAGGATGTGCGTAGATTTCACTGATCTGAACAAAACATGCCCCAAGTTTTCATTTTCGTTACCCCATATCGACCAACTCATCGATGCAATGGCCGGGCATGAACTACTTAGCTTCTTGGACGCCTACTCAGGCTATAATCAAATCCTTATGGAAGAGGAGGATCAATAGAAAACCACCTCCATCACCTATCAGGGACGTACAACTACAAGGTAATGAAGGGACCTAATAGAAAACCTTAGAAATTTTATCCTCAAGTAACTATAATCCACTCAAAACAGTTTTGTCGGCAAATTATATAAACCAATTCTTAATAATAAAATCAAACACATCGGATAACCAAAAAGGATAAAATCGATATGATACGGACTGAACTCTGCTGAAACCTAACAAAGTCAAATAACCAAATCAACACAGCAGAAAACATGAAGAAGCAGAACAAATTACACAGAGATGGAAATAGAATGCTCGTTGAATCAAATACCACATGCAAGAACCATAAAATCTATCACGGCTCTACACACCGTTAACCAAAAATCAAAATTATCCAAAGTCAAATCAGATTATTTCTTCACTCAAGCGAAGCAAGAAACTAAATCTAAAGACAATAATAGAAACCGAATAGAAAATCTGATTCATAGAAGAAATTTTCTCAAACACATATAGAACAAAGGCCCTGAAAGTTGGAGGTAAAGGAAGCGAAAATTCAGGCAAAACATAACTAACTTAATAACTATTTCGGCCAAGTACATAAATTGAGCCGCAACGCAAGAGAGAAGATCGGAAGAGACTAGGGAAAATAAAAGAGGAGTTGAGTAAGTAATGGAACTCTGGAGAAAGAGTAGTAGTATGGAGTCTCAGTTTGAGTTCCTCCTATTGATAAGCCACAGTTTGAGGAGCTTCGAGTCAGCATGGCTGTTTGTGGCCTAATGACAAAAAAACCAGCATCTTAGTTAAAATGCTAATTATATGCTGACTTTGTAACCTGGGCCCATAGGGTATTTATGTAACTATGTTAAAGGAAGCAACTTTATTGGTATCAACCGTTAGATTTAAGCTTCTACAACCTGGCACTAGAATGATGAGTCTACAACAACTTCTCTTTTGAGTTGATATTTTACGTTTCGAAAACTGATGCAATATACCACGAGTTTTGAAACCCAATTGTGGTCTTTTTGGATAAGTGTGACATAAATATGTGTAAGAAAAGAGTGGCCATTCTATATATAATGCGATTTTAAATCGCGCTACACTTTAATGGTGTTTTGGCCGTCAAAGTATAGCGCGGTTCAAAATCGCATTATACATATAAAACCTTTAATAACCGCATTATACATATAAGTGCTGGGTGGTGCAATGGCTAAATGGTAGCTGAGAAGTTAGCTTTGGCCTTGAGGTGGTGGGTTTGTATCCCTACACAAGCATTCCTTTATTTTCCTATTTCATTTTTCATTTCTTTTTATTATTTGGTTTAAGTATTTAGATATAAATACATTAGTAGAGAAGCCTTTTATTATTTTTTTACAAAATCAACCGGCATTTTTAATAGTTGTTATTATGTGTTATACGTAAACAAAATTATTTTTTCTCCTTTTTTTTCAAATTAGAATTATGTGTTTTATTTTATAATTAAAATTTTCATAAGAGAATAATGTATATAGTTTAATCTATTGGTTGAATTATTTTATTTTTGATATCTTTCTTTTTAAATTTAGTTAGCAGGCATATTAGTTTAAAATAATAAACATCATAAACTGAATATTAGTCAAAAACTATCATAAATAAATGAAACATAAGAGGTATAATATTTCATAAAAACCCAATGAAAATACAATTTAGTAAAGAAAAGAATTTTACTAGTAAATCTTTTTTTTTTTTACTTTTCCATGTACTAGTAAATCTACTTTCCTTAGAAGCCATATACACCAAAAACAAAGAAAAATAGATCTAGTCGAGATTTTCCGAACAAAATCTCAAAGTTCCCAAAGTTAGAATGGATTTAGTAATAAATAAAAAGATTGATAAAGTAAGAAAAACTAACACTATCACTATAATTTAACTAATTATAGCAGATTATCACTCTTTTTCTAAGGTTGTCATATTTAACTGGATATGAAAAGTTATGTACAATTGTCGGTCAAATTTATCCAATAATATAAAAAATTTATGCATTGTAAAAACACAAAAATTAAACTCTAAAATCTCGTTTGGTACGAGAGATAATGGATAATTGATTCCGAGATTAAATTTGAGATGAGTTTATCCAATAGATTAAATTAATCCCGAGATTATTTTATCCACAAAATCTAAAATAATTCAACCAATAGATTAAACTATATATATTATTCTCTTATGAAAATTTTAAAAATAAACATACAATCTCTCTCTAAAAATTCTCTCTCTAACTGCCTTATTTCTCCATTGACGATCTTCTCCAAACGACGGTTACATTTGGCGGGGAAAGCGGTTGTCAATGGCGAGGGGCAAGGGTAATGGACCAGGAAGACCAAGGAAGACGCCGATTCTAGTTCTAGGAAGCTCACTTACATCAAATTCATCTCCATCAACACCAGTAATCTCCCAGAAATCACAAATGACGACAACGATGGTAGCATCAGTGGTGGAAACGAATCTCTAGTGTGAATAATTCTGTGAATTCAGAAGTAGTTGAGGACAATAGAATGAGTAAGGATGATTGATAATGGAAAGAGTAATTAAAATTCAGAATAATTGTTTGCCTTCATCTTCGAATGTAACGATCATAGAAAAAGCTCAATCAATTGCACATGCAAATGAAAATTCACAGAAATTGGAAGCTAATAAGGATCCAGTAGCTCCGGTGTGGGCTAATTTGTTTGCTAGGAATCGGATGGCATCTAATGGCCTTGCTCTATCTTACATTTCACCGGCGATAGTGGATGGAAGTGTAATTATTCAATTAGATCCAACAGAGATGGCGAAGGAAGCTGATAAGCGTGGAAACATTCTCTGATTGTTGCTGTTATTGGTGAAATCCCTGGGTACAATCATATGAAGAGATTCATAAGTCAAAAATGGGCTATCGCATGCTCTGACTTATTTTGGCATGACAAGGGATAGTACATTGCCAAATTCAAAGAGGAAGAAGATTTGGAGGAAGTTCTCTATGGAGGACCTTACACGATTAGCAAAAGACCTATAATCCTGAAGAGATGGAGGACCTTAAAGAGATACCTCTATGGGTCTCTTTCCCCAACTTGCTTATGACATACTGGAGTAAGGACTCACTGAGTAGGTTGGGCAGTGCAATAGCATAGGGTGATCATCTTTGTGATACTTAATTGATGCAGAATATGCAAAATAATCAATTGCAGGTTGAATAGTTGTATCTTTAGGATCAATAAGTAAATCAACATCAAGTTCTAAGCATTTCTTGCAAATTTTCATGAGTCTTTCATGAGCTAATTGTAGATCATCCTCTTCTTTGACAGTTAGAGGCTCTGGCTTTTCAGGAGTGTGATAAAAAGGGCTGGAATCTGAGAAAAGTTGAAGGGACTTTTGCTTCCATGGGAGATTGAATGATGGATTCTTGTATTCCCATCTCAGCAAATCGCTCATTCTTTTGAGAAGCCTAGGTGTACAAATTGTTGTTACCTTCACTACCACAAAGCTGACCTGTTTCATCACAATACACCTTAATTTTAAACCTCTATCTTATTATGATTAACTTCTATATCAGTATCCTAAATGATAATTTCAAGTAACCACAAAAAAAAATTATAATTAATAATATAAAATGAAACAGATCATCGCATACATGTTAAAATTGTAAAAAAAAAAAAAAAAAAAAAAAAAAGATTCTATATATAATTAAATCCTTTCTAATTTGACCCGAAAAAAGAGTAACCTCTTCTAAATGAAAGTTTGATCATAAAGCAGTAAAACTTAAACTGTTTTTTACTACTCCATAAAAGTAAGTATGCTCACGTGGAACAAAAGGAGGAAAAAAAAGTATGATCATGTCTTTTGTTAATAAGACGTTGAAAAAGAATTAAATGGTGTCAAGGAGTTTTACTTATATTCTACACATAGACACGTTAAAATTCATGATCAGTAACAGAGATTTAATAGGGGCGAGAATTATTGTTAAAGTTTTGACTTTGGCATATGCATGAGCTTTGAATTCATTACCCATATGCCTACGTCAACCATAGGCTCACTCGCTGCCATCTTAAGTGTCAACAATGATCTAATCAACTTTGAGTAAACAGCTCCTTAACATCCTCAAAATTAATCACTTTTTTGTCAGCAGTGATTAATTGGTCTGTGGGTATTAAGGTCGGTGTTGTGACAGTCGTTGCATCATAAGTGCCGGTGAAGTTCATCGGCGGGACAGTCGGGACCGTGTTGAGACATCGGACAAATGATCGGAGGTCCCGGAAAACCTTTGGATATACAACTTTGTTTGCCATGAAACTAAAACCTCGGTGGTGTATTGTGTATTTTTCGTCTGAAAATATTTGTGTGTCTAATGGATGTGCAACGTTTCAAAAGTTGCATGCTTTTTATAGAGGAGGATTTATTTTTTAGTCAAAGTCAAAGCTTAAAATTTTTCTAGTGTTGGTTGTGCAGTTATAAGGTGAATTTTGCGTTCTTATTTTCCTATTTTTGGAATAGTTATTGCGTACAAATTGTTTAAATTGGATAAAGCTGTGAAAGCTCTTATGATTTTTGGAATAGTTGTTGTGTAGAACTCAAAGTGTGTTTTTATTACTCTTCCTACGATCCTATTTGTGCGAGGAAAGCTCCTTTATAATTTTTATTTGCTTTTGTATTTGAAGTGTGGTCCTTTATAATTAATCTTCTTCAATTTTCTCTACGCTGCTCTTCTGTTTATGCAAATAGAAATGGGGAAGATATATATATGGTTGATAAAAAAAGTAGTAAACCATGCATATGGTAGTAGGTTATCCCAAGTGAATTATGCATGAGAAAATTGTACCTTAGCATGAATATTTTCTTGAATGAGGGCTTCATGGAGATTCTGCCTCCGCGAAGAACCCATATGTGGAAATATATATCAGAACAAAACAAAAGCTACTACATCATAAATGGATGTGAATGATCATATTACATATTTTTAAATTACAAGTACATAATAATATTATCTACCAACAATTGATTATTTTTGCCTGTTTAGAAGAGTTTAAGGTTCACGATAACTTTACCAGTATTTAGTGCTCTGACCGGAAAAATTGATTTTGGATTCAGTTGGTTGATGATCACGCCCAACTCTAGTCCTAAAAAGGATAAGCGGTCGCTGCAAATATAATCCGGTCTAAAAGTCCGGAGTCGAATCCCACAGAGAACTAAGGTTTCGCTGTAATTGTTCAATATCGCAAAGAAGACAAGTTTGAACAATTTCTAAATTATAATATTAAAATTTTTATATCTAACTAATTAACCAACAAATACTATAAAACGGTAAAATTATCAACTAACAAGACAAAGGTTTGGAGACTAAATTAAGGAGGTCTAGAGTTATGATTTCCCCAATTGTTGATTTCATTAGTTGTAGTGTCAAATTTTGATTTTCTAGGAGCATGGAAAGGAAAGCGATTGGAAGGATGCAACAGCAAACCAAATGGTTGGAACTAAGTGTGAGGTACCCGCACGAAGGATCAAGCTGGGGAGAAGTCTGAGTACCCCATGAGCTGTAGTGCTTCGGCCTTTGGCCTACCAGGGAATCTCTCGTTTACCCTTTTTATTAGTTATGGTGTGCATTGGGGACAATGCTCAATTTTAAGTGTGGGGTGAGGAGATTGTCTGGGTGACTTTCTATGCTATTTTAGTTGTGTTAATTTAATTAAATAATAATTTTTTTTTAAAAAAAGATTGGACTTTTCCCGACGATGGATCTATTCGACAATTTTCTTGAGGAATTTAAGTCTAAAAAAAAGATTTTCTTTTGTTAGGTAGTGTACCAATTCCCCCTTGGTTTTTCTTTGTGCCGCGGTTCTTTTCCAAGGGTTTTATTTGAACCGTGTGTAGTTAGTTTTTTTTTTGGGAGTAGGAGCCATTGTGTTGTGTTTTGAATTGAAGTAATATCTCTTGACTTGGTTATGCCTTGAGAATAGTGAGTACTTTGGCTGTGACGCTTAGGCTCAGTTTTTGACTCTTGTATAAGTACCTTAAATTGTATGATCTTAACTTTGTTTAACTGCTTTGACTAGAGTGTCTTGATGAAACCAATCCTGAGTGAGTTATGTGCCATGTGTGTGTAAGGATTTGTTATATTCTGTGCATTGCATTTGATGCCTAGAACTTGCCCCGTGTGTTTGCAAAGCGAAATAGAAGTTTTATTCAGTCTAGGAAGTGATATAGGCATTTCTTTGTTGAGCCAGATATGTATATTTTACCCGCCTAATTGTTATGTATCATAGTTAACCCCTTTGAGCCAGTAATCTTGTTTCTTTGGCAACCACATTACAAGCCTTATACATTTGTTTGAATTAATCATTTATTTGAACCTTTTAACCTCTCATAAGCACTTGAATTGTGATGATTTATGTAAAAGTTAAAGTGTGGGGTGGTTGGTTTGGCTTTTGAGTGGAACTAATTGAATAAGGAGAAAGGTGCACTGTTTTGAAAAAGGAAGAGCCACTTGAATTGAAAAAAAAATAGTTGGATTGTTGTGGAAAGAAAAAAAATTCCTTGATAAATGGTGGCTCTTGACGTAAATGTGCTTAAAGAAGAATGGGGTAATTTACATTGATGTGAAGGTGGAGTTTTGGTTTGACATAAGTATGGGGTTTAAATGTTAAAGTATATGTATTAAAGTGCTTAGGGAGGTGTAGTCACTCTTATATCTAAATGTATCCTACCCGTCCCACAGCCTACATTACAACCAAAAAAAGTCCTAATTGATCATAGATTGAATTTGCTCGATTAGTAGAGTAGTACACTACGGGCAAGCTTATGGTGCATCTTTTGTGGCATATGAATGTTATTCTGAGAGTGAGTGAATTCTTTCTATCTTGAGTTCCTAAGTGTTCTTAAATTTAGTTGCGTGGAACTACTCTCTTTTGTTGTGTGAGGGCACTTGATTCATGAAGGAAAGGTAATGTCAGTGACCTCTATGTTAGAGTAAGTAGGTGAATTGTGAATAATGCGTGGTACTTGTGAGTCAAATCTTAAGGTGAAGATGTTACACTTTTGTGCTTAGTCTATTTTAAATACTCTTGGTGTGATGAGTTAGGAGAATTGTTTAAAAAGGTCGTGTCTATAAGAAAAATATAGTTTGCTTGCTCGAGGACGAGCAATGGTTTAAGTGTGGGGTGTTGATGATAGGCTATAATTACGCATTTAGTCGATTATTACACTCTAATTTACTGCACTTTAGTTGAGTTTGCGCTTTAATCGCTAGTGTTTTGCACTAACGGTGTGTTTTATGCCTTGTAGGAGTGATTCCGAGATATATAGATGTTATGGAATGAATTAAAGTGATTTGGAGCTTTGAAGTCTGAGTAAAAGCCCAAGGAATTAAGCCGGGATCGTATTCGGGGATCAACGGATGATAAAACAACAAAACGAAGACTCGAGTAGGCATATTGCGCACTGTCTAGTAAAATGCATATAACTTTTTGCTCAGAACTCCATTTGGGCTCCAGAATATAAGGTTGGAAAGCTAACTCAATGGGCTACAACTTTCGTGTTTTACGTTTTTCCAAATTCCAAACGGAACAGGGTAAAAAACACGGTCGAAACCGCGACCGCGGAGCTGAGGCGGGATGAGGCAGTGTCTTCCGCGGTTCACCGCGGTCCTGACCACGGCCGCGGCAGTCCAAACGTGAAATATTGTCCTTTTTCGCATAGAAGAAGGTATAATTGTTTGGGCCCGACCCTACTTGGTATATATACATGAAAAGACGGTATTTTAAGGGAGTTGGACATACTTTTGACATAATTTAGACCTAAGGAGGCTAAGGAGACCGGAGATTCGACCTAAGGAGTCAAGAACACAATAGGAGCAAGGCGCGGAATTCTTCAACGAGTTTTTCCTTCTTCTCCCTATTTTTTCATTGTTAGTTATGATTTTTAGTATTGTAGTTTTACATACTATTATGAATAGCTAATTCGTTTTCTAGGGTTTTGATGGAACCTTTTGGGGATGAATTGGTTGTTATATTAATATAGTTTTGAATTGGTTGTTTATCTCTATTTGTTCAACTACGTTTTGATTTTGGTTAATTGAAAGGATCCTCAATTAGCCGTTCCTATTTATTATGTATCTGCTTGAGAGAGAGTGCATATTTAGGTAGTTGTTTGAACAACATCACTCCCGGAGTATAGGCGAGAGTCATAACCGAGGGTTTAGAGATAACGATACCTCAGGTGCGGTCTAAGTGAACTGTAATGTGAATCTAGCTAGCGTAGCTTGAGAGAGTGCGTCTAGTAAATTATCATAATTGCTTGAGAGAGATTTATGATAGCTGGAGAGTTCATGATTGATAGAGGCGACTAAGTCAAAGCTATAAGAAACATACAACTAATGAAATCAACAATTGGGGAAATCATAACTCTAGACCTCCTTAATTTAGTCTCCAAACCTTTGTCTCGTTAGTTGATAATTTTACCGTTTTATAGTATTTGTTGGTTAATTAGTTAGATATAAAAATTTTAATATTATAATTTAGAAATTGTTCAAACTTGTCTTCTTTGCGATATTGAACAATTACAGCTAAACCTTAGTTCTCTGTGGGATTCGACTCCGGACTTTTAGACCGGATTATATTTGCAGCGACCGCTTATCCTTTTTAGGACTAGAGTTGGGCGTGATCATCAACCAACTGAATCCAAAATCAATTTTTCCAGTCAGAGCACTAAATACTGGTAAAGTTATCCTGAACCTTAAACTCTTCTAAACAGGCAAAAATAATCAATTGTTGGTAAATAATATTATTATGTACTTGTAATTTAAAAATATGTAATATGATCATTCACATCCATTTATGATGTAGTAGCTTTTGTTTTGTTCTGATATATATTTTCAGATATGGGTTCTTCGCGGAGGCAGAAAATATTCATGCTAAGGTACAATTTTCTCATGCATAATTCACTTGGGATATACTACTACCATATGCATGGTTTACTACTTTTTTTATCAACCATATATATATCTTCCCCATTTCTATTTGCATGAACAGAAGAGCAGAGTAGAGAAAATTGAAGAAGATTTAGCCAGAGCAAGAGCAGCAATTCGGCGAGCTATTCGTTCGAAAAACTATACTTCTTATAAGAACAGAGTTTCATTCCAAGTGGTTCTATCTATAGAAACTCATATGCCTTTCACCAGTTAAGTTTTGTTTCTTTTGTTCAATTTTAATTGCAACTGGATGTTTTAATGAAATTTTTGAGTGTTGAAAATTGATAATCATGCATGTCCAAATGTTGAATATCAAGTTAATTAAGAGTTGATATAAATAAATTCAAATAATTATATATGCAGGAGTTACATAGAGATGATGAAGAGATTTAAGGTGTGGACATACAAAGAAGGAGATTTACTAATGGTACACAATGGACCCATGAAAGAGATATATGCAATAGAAGGTCACTTCATTGGTGAAATGGAGACTGAAAAAGCAAGACCTAATTTCTTGGCTTCCCATCCTGATGAAGCTCATGCCTTCTTTATACCAATTAGTGTTGCCTATATTGTTGAGTATCTTTTCATTCCAGGCACCAACCATATTTTTCGAGCAAAGTTGCATATGGTTGTTGAGGATTACATTCATGTCATTTCTAACAAGTATCCTTATTGGAATAGAAGCAATGGTGCTGATCATTTCATTCTTTCTTGCCATGATTGGGTACGTACGTACCTTTTTTTTTTCATTTCTCTCAATTATATGTAGTCTTGATAGGAAGTTGTGGAGGTCGAGTATTAAGGTTGTAGGTTAGGAGGTAGTTGAGTCTTGCCTTACTAATACCTCTGTGAGACTAGTCTGGTAAGGTTTTTGTCTAAGATAGCTAGTGGCAACTTTGTGTCTTACTATTTTTCAGTGCAGGACCTATTTACTAGCTATCGGTTTTGCTTTGCATCTTTCTTCCGGATTTCATGTTGCTCCTATTTTTCTTATGATTTCTGTGGTAATACTAATATTGTCTACATTTGTCTTTTTGTTCTCTTGAGCCGAGGGTCTTTCAAATCAACAATGATTCAACAACCTTCAAGAACTGTATTATTCAAATACTTCCACAAATCTCACAAATAATCCACAACACAATTATATAGTCTAGTATCTCAAGAATTTCAGCCACAGTAATGTAGTAATGATTTCGCATGGAGATAATTGAATAAGACATATCAATGTATTCTCAGAATTTCAGTCAATTTCGATCAAGTTATAATAAGCTAAGTCTTGATTTCTATCATTTAATATCATGTTCTTGGTATCTAAGAGTCAAGTAAGGCATGAAGCAAGAGGTCACGAAATTCTACAAACATAAATGTAACATAATCCAACCCCCGAGCATGATTAACCCTGGCACATACATATACGCTCGTCACCTCATATATGTATCACACCTGCATGTAGCAAACAATGACAAATAGGATGAAAAATTCCCTCAACAAAGTTAGGCAAAACACTTACCTCGATCCGGCTAACTCAACACTCAACTTAGCCTTTTCCTCTACAAATTCGCCTCGGTTCGACTCAATCTAGCCAATGACGACTTGAATACACCACACAATGCAAGAGAAAACAATTTCAATTAATAAAGTTATGATTTTTATTCAATTTCTAAAAAGTCAACAAAAGTCAAACCCCGGGCCCGCCCGGTCAAAACCCGGGTCCAAAGGTAGGTCTTGACTACCCATAGCCCTACGAGTCCAAATATGTGTTTTGTTTTCAAACAAGTCTTATTCGACTCTAAAATCTCAAATTTTCATTTTTCAAAACTTTGACAAACTCCCCATATTTTTCATAGTTTTCCCATGAATTCGATGTTAAATCTTGTATAAAATCATGAAATATAGTTGAAAATTGACTAAAGATACTTACCCAATTATTTGGCATGAAAATCCCTTCTCAAAATTGCCTCACCTCGAAGCTAGGGTTCAAAAATATGAAAAATGAAGCAAAAACTCGGAATTCTCAGCACTTAACAGGCTGCAAATGTTGCATTTGCGAACAAAACTTTGCATTTGCGTGAACAGTGTTTTCGCAATTGCCGTAAATGGTTGGCAATTGGGGATGAACAGTGTTATCTCAATTGCCATAACAGGTTCGCAATTGCGAATGAACAGTGTTTCCGCAACTGCCATAAAAGGTTCGCAATTGCGAAAGAACAGTGTTTTCGCAATTGCCGTAAAAGGTTCGCAATTGCGAATGAACAGTGTCGCACCAGAACCCAGCAAAACCCAAACTTCTCCGAAATGATCCGAAACCACCCTGAAACTCATCCGGAACCTCCCGGACACAAACCATATATGAATTTCAATCATAAAACACGCTACGGACCTACTCCCGCACTCACAACACTGAAAAGAGGTTGTCTTAACCCGATATTAACCATGGCCAAACTCCCAAATTTCTTAACTTTACTAGTCTCTCAACCAATGATCCTAAAATACACCCAAGCCCCTCGGGACTCCAAATCAAATGAAATTTTGAAGAAAGCTTTGAAATCTCTAATTTTACCACCGGATGTCCGAATCACGTCAAACCGATTCTGTTTCCCACCAAATTTTACAAATAAGTCAAAAATATTATATTGGACCTGTAACGGGCTCCGAAACTAAAATACGGACCCGATATCAACAATGCCAAACATTCAATCAATTCTTAAGAATATTAGATTTTTCAGACTTTTAATTTTCAATAAAAATTCATAACTCAAGCTAGGGACCTCGGAATTCGATTTCGGGCATACGCCCAGTTCCCATATTTCAATACGAACCTACAGGGACCGTCAAGATACGGGTCCAGATCTATTTACTCAAAACGTTGACCGAAATCAACTAAAATTAACTTTTTAGGCAAAAATTCTAGTTTTTATTAGTTTTTTAGCATATAAGCCTCCCGGGTCAATATCCGGACTGCACACGCAAATCAAAGAAGGATAGAATGAGGCTCTAAAGTCTTCAAAACACAGAGTTTGGTTCTAAATCCCCGAGCGAAGTGCAGATACTCAAAACGACCAGTTGGGTCATTACATATTTATATCCTATTAATGATCAACTTCCAATGTCATTCTCAAAACACATGTAATAACACACACTATTGGTAATACTAAAGCTTACATCTGCACATTTCAGATGAGCGAAAGATACTAAAAAACAAATAGGATGCACAAACAATACAACAGTATGCACATTTATTTCATATAATCACATCTCCAACTGAAGAAAATAGTAGATATGTGATAACCCAAAAAGTCATCACTTGTTTTAGAAACAAATTCAGTGTTCCGAGGCCTAGAAACTTCCTTTTTCTTTTCTCACCTTGATTTGCATGTGCAGTCGTATAATTTTTCAGAACGTTTTTATGTGAAAAAAATGGATTAAAATTTGAAATAGCTCCATTATGTCATTTATGACTTGTGTGCCAAATTTGAATCATTCCGGATCCATTTGATATGTTTCGGCGCAAGTTTTGTAAATTGAAAAGTTTGAAACTCATAAGTCCGAATCGAGGTGTGAATTGACGTTTCAACATTTCTTGGAATGATTTGAAACCCTAGGTAAGTCCATATGATTTTTTAAGACTTGTTGATATATTTGGTTGAAGTCCCGAGGGCCTCGAGTGGATTTTGGATGGTTGATGGAGTTTAACTTGGGCATTTCAAGAATGTTTCGATGTCGTTTCTTCAAGAATAAGTGGTATCATATTAAGCAAATGAACTCCAAATTCAGTTTTGATTGAAGCATTACATCCGTATCGAAATTTCGCAGCCATAGCAAAAAGAATCGTCCAATTCGGACATCGTATGAGAGAGTTATGCCCATTTTTGTGTCGGGGAAAAATAATTTCCCATCGCCAGCGCCCAGGGTAGCGCGGGGCGCCATCCATGGCGCCGGGATTATTTTTGGGTACTGGAACCAGCGCCACAGGGAGCGCCCGGCGCCACCTGTGGCGCCCGAATCGTAAAATGCTATAAAACGGGGGTTTTGGCCATTTTTGACAAAAATAGAGTTGGGGGAGCTCGGTTTGGGCGATTTTCAGAGGGGTTTTCACAAATTTGAATGAGGTAAGTGTTATTTATCATAAATCCTTTATAGATCATGATTCCATACTCATTTACATCATGAATCCATGAATTTATGGAAGAAAAATCAGATTTTTACCAGATCTTCCAAAAACGAAAATTTAAGATTTGAAAGCCAATCCGATGTCGGAATTCGATAATTTTTGTATGGTTGAACTCGTATCGGAATGGGTTATCATATTTTGTCAGTTTCATATGATTCCGAGGAGTGGGCCCCACGGGCAATTTTTGAGTTAAATTTCGGAGTTAAATCCGAAAAATTAGTAAATTCATATGGAATTAATTTCTACTATTTGTATTGAGTATATTAAATTATTTGTGACTAGATTTGAAGCCTTCGAACACGAATTTTCAAGGCGAAGGTTTATTGGAATCTTGAATTTGGTTGCAAAGCGAGGTAAGTGTTTGATCTAACTTTGGCTTGAAGGAATAGGAGTAGAGTGTTATTAATTGCTAATTGATAAATGATCTTGTACGGTGTATAGGCATGGTGTCGAGTATCTATACACCGGTGTCTAGCATGACCGTGGGTCCTTGTATGCACTTATCCTGATATTGTTATGACTCCTCCATGTTAATTGATGAATTTTATGCAATGTGAAGAGTATGAGAACTAATTATGAATTGCAAATCCTTTGGAGCGCTTGGATCGAACGACAAAAAGACTATTGAGTAAGAAATGAAAGCAATAGAAAGGGGTATGATTAATCCCTTGCCGGGATGGTTTGAGTATATTGACTATTTCCCTTGCCGGGATGTGAAAGTATTGTTGTTGCTCCCTTGCCGGGAGTTAGCTGTTAATTGTGTAATTCCCTTGCCGGGACAATTCTTATTGTTTGTTTATTCCCTCGCCTCGTTTGGTTGTGAGTACTGTTTGGGTGAGGAAGAGTGATAATGCACGAAGGGTCATTCCGTGCCATGTTTTGATTATATTTGCACGAAGGGTCATTCCGTGCCATGTTTTGATTATATTTGCACGAAGGGTCATTCCGTGCCATGTTTTGATTATATTTGCACGAATGGTCATTCCGTGCCATGCCATGTTTTGGTTATATTTGCACGAAGGATCATTCCGTGCCATGATATGAGAGTTACGTGAGGGAAAGGACGAAGGGTGATGCCATGCACTTTATTTGATTGCTTTGGTGAGAATGAGAGTAAAAGCACGAAGGTTGATGTCGTGCAACTGTTGATTGTCCTGCTCTCATTAATTATTGTTATTGCCTTGTTTCTTATTTAAATTGCTGACTTTATCTCCGGACTGTACCTCCCCATAGTATGTTTCCCTCCCTCTTAACTGTTAAACTTCTGTATTCTTTCCTTGTACTGCATATATATATACATTGAACTGCACAGGTTGATTTGGTAGTCCTGTCTAGCCTCGTCACTACTTCGCCGGGGTTAGGCCAGGCACTTACCAGCACATGGGGTCGGTTGTGCTGATGCTACACTTCTGTGCTCTTTTGCACAGATCACGGTACTGGAGCAGCTTTTGGACCACAGCAGTAGGATATCGATCGGGAGCTGACTTCAGTCCAGGGACTTACGAGGTAGCCTAGCTGGCGTTCGCAGGCCGGAGTCCCTTTCTATGTTTCAGTTTGTTTCCGTTGTACCGAGACAGACATTTATGTATTTCTATTCAGACTTGTTTGTAGCACTCTTTAGTAGTTCGTGAGATAGCGACTCCAGTCTTGGGTAGTGAAATATTAGACTTCCGCATTTTGGGTTTTCAGTTATCTATGTTTTGAAAGACTTCCGCATTTATTTAAAGACTCGTTATTTTATTATTGTTATGTTGTTATCCGAAAATGTTTAAATGTTTGGCTTGCCTAGCTCCAACAGTAGGCGCCATCACGACTCCCGATGGTGGAAAATCCGGATCGTGACAAAGTTGGTATCAGAGCTCTAGGTTACATAGGTCTCGCTACTCACGGACAAACTTGGTAGAGTCTGAGGGATCGGTACGGAGACGTCTGTATTTATCCCCTAGAGGCTACGGAGTTAGGAAAAATTGCACTTTCGTTCTTTCCTGTCGTGCGATTCTGTTTCTCAAATACTGATTGTCTTCTACTCTCTTCTTTCGTAGATGGCGAGAACACGTGCTTCCTCTTCTACCGCACAGCAGCCCGAGCCCCCAGCAGCAGCTCCTACGAGGGGCAGAGGCCGAGGCCGTGCCAGAGGCCGAGGCTGGGCAGAGCTCAGCCCCGAGCAGCAGTCCCAGAGGTGGAGCCTCATGTTGATTATGATGAGGAGGCTCCAGCCCCAGCAGCTCCGGTGGGCCCAGCTCAGGTCCCAGAGGGGTTCATAGCCACCCCAGTTCTTCAGGACGCTCTGGTCAGATTGGTAGGCTTTGTGGAGAGCGTCACTAGAGCGGGTTTGCTTCCAGTAGTACCGGCCACTTCTCAGGCTGGAGGAGGGGTTCAGACTCTTGCTACACGTACTCCAGAGCAGGTAGCTCCCCAGGCTCAGGTTCCGCTGGTTCAGCCAGCTGTGGCAGTTCAGCCGGGTATTGTGGCTCAGACCGGCGGTGGGGCGGCTATGTCTTCGGATGCTTTGTGGAGACTTGATAGGTTCTCCAAGCTCTTCACCACCACATTCAGCGGTGCTTCTTCAGAGGATCCACAGGATTTCTTATTCAGCTGCCATGAGATCCTTAGGACTATGGGTATTGTGGAGACCAATGGGGTCGACTTCGCCACCTTTGGGCTTGCAGGATCCGCCAAGACTTGGTGGAGGGACTATTGTTTATCTAGACCAGCAAGGTTGCCAGCATTGACATGGAATTAGTTTGCGGAGTTGTTTTTGGAGATGTTTCTCCCAGTTACTCAGCGAGATGCTCTCCGCAGGCAGTTCGAGTGCCTCCAGCATGGCACTATGACGGTCACGCAGTATGAGACTCGGTTCATTGATTTGGCACGCCATGCTATTGTTATACTCCCCACAGAGCGAGAGAGGGTGCGGAGGTTTATTGATGAATTGATTCAGCCGATCAGTCTCCAGATGGCTATGGGAGCTGGTAGTGAGATTTCTTTTCAGGAGGCGGCCAATGCAGCCCGCAGAGTTGAGATGGCCCTTGCACGGGGAGGTGGTCAGGTGTCGGATAAGAGGCCTCGTCATTCTGGTAGGTTCAGTGGTACCTCGTCTGGAGGTAGGGATTCTTATGGTAGAGGCCATTCACCGAGACCCTTTCAGTCAGCACTCCAGGTTTCTCATGGTACTCCAGGCGGTGGTGGGTCTCAGCAGCATTATTCTGATCAGCAGCCCATCAGTGCACCGCCACTTTAGAGTTTCCGGGGAGGACATTCAGGTCGACAGGGCCAGCAGTCTCAACAGCCGAGGGCTTGTTATGGTTGTGGTGACCCGAGTCACATTGTCAGATTTTGCCCTCGAGCCTCAGGTAGCTCTCAGCAGCAGGGTCCTCGCCCCATGATTCAGGCACCAGGTGATACACAGCTTGCCCAGCCAGCTAGGGGCGGGGGTAGGGATCATAGAGGTGGAGGTAGAGACCGTAGAGGTAGAGCTCGGACCGGCAGAGGTAGGGGTCAGCCAGTAGCAGATCGTCCCAGAGACATGGCTCAGGGAGGTGGGGCCCAACCCCAGTGTTATGCTTTGCCAGCCAGGCCAGAGGCTGAGTCTTTAGATGCTGTTATTACAGGTACTATTTTGGTCTGTGATAGGAATGCCTCAGTGCTATTTGACCCTGGGTCTACGTATTCATATCTGTCGTCCTATTTTGCACCCTACCTGGTTATGCCTGGTGATGCTTTGGGTATTCCTGTTTATGTATCTACACCAGTGGGTGATTCTATAGTGGTCGACCGAGTTCATCATTCCTGTGCGGTAGTGTTTGAGGGTCGTGAGACCCGTGTTGATTTATTGCTTTTAGACATGGTAGATTTCGACATTATATTAGGGATGGATTGGTTGTCCCCGTATCATGCTATCTTGGATTGTCACGCCAAGACCGTGACCTTAGCTTTGCCAGATTTGCCCCGATTGGAGTGGAGAGGGACCCCAGGTCATGCCACCCGCAGTGTTATTTCATATGTGAAGGCTCGACGCATGGTCGAGAAGGGGTGTTTAGCTTATCTGGCGTATGTTCGCGATTCCAGCACGGAGGTTCCTTCTATTGACTCTGTTCCTATTGTTCGGGAGTTCCCCGAGGTTTTCCCTTCAGACCTGCCGGGTATGCCGCCCGACAGGGATATTGATTTTTGTATTGATCTGGCCCCAGGCACGCAGCCTATTTCTATTCCGTCGTATCGCATGGCCCCGCCAGAGTTGAAGGAGTTAAAGGACCAGTTGCAAGATTTGCTAGAGAAGGGTTTCATCAGGCCTAGTGTTTCTCCTTGGGGTGCGCCAGTGTTATTTGTGAAGAAAAAGGATGGATCGATGAGGATGTGCATTCATTACCGGCAATTGAACAAAGTGATGATTAAGAACGAGTATCCACTGCCGAGGATTGATGATTTGTTTGACCAGCTTCAGGGTGCGAAGGTGTTTTCAAAGATAGACTTGAGATCTGGCTATCATCAGCTGAGGATTAGGGCGTCTGATGTCCTTAAGACAGCATTCCGCACTCGGTATGGACATTATGAGTTTTTGGTCATGTCGTTTGGGTTGACCAATTCCCCAGCCGCATTTATGGAGTTGATGAACCGAGTGTTCAGACCTTACTTGGACATGTTCGTGATAGTCTTTATTGATGATATTTTGGTGTACTCCCGCAGCCAGGAGGAGCACGAGCAGCACCTTAGGGTGGTTCTTCAGACTCTGAAGGATAGTCAGTTGTATGCTAAGTTCTCGAAGTGCGAGTTCTGGTTGAGTTCGGTCGCATTTCTGGGTCATGTTGTATCAGCAGAGGGTATTTAGGTGGACCCGAAGAAGATTGAGGCAGTCAAGAACTGGCCTCGACCAGCATCAGCTACTGAGATTCGGAGTTTCTTGGGTTTAGCAGGCTACTACCGTCAGTTTGTGGAGGGGTTTTCATCTATTGCAGCCCCGATGACCAGGTTGACCCAGAAGGGTGCCCAGTTCAGATGGTCGGAGGAGTATGAGGCGAGCTTTCAGAAGCTCAAGACAGCCCTGACTACGGCACCGGTGTTGGTCTTGCCCACAGGATCTGGGCCTTATACCGTCTATTGTGATGCTTCCCGTATTGGACTTGGTGAAGTATTGATGCAGGATGGCAAGGTTATAGCCTATGCTTCGAGGCAGTTGAAGATTCATGAGAAAAACTATCCAGTGCATGATTTAGAGTTGGCAGCTTTTGTCCACGCCTTGAAGATTTGGAGGCACTATTTGTATGGCGTGGCATGTGAGGTGTTCACTGACCACAAGAGTCTTCAGTACTTGTTCAAGCAGAAGGAATTGAATTTGAGGCAGATGAGGTGGTTGGAGTTGTTGAAGGATTATGATGTCACTATTTTATATCATCCGGGGAAGGCCAATGTGGTGGCCGACGCTTTGAGTAGGAAGTCAGCCAGTATGGGCAGTCTTGCTTATATTCCAGTCAGTCAGAGGCCACTTGCTTTGGACATTCAGGCTTTAGCCAATCAGTTCGTGAGACTGGATGTTTCTGAGCCTAGTCGTGTGTTAGCTTGCACGGTTGCTCGTTCTTCGTTATTGGAGTGTATCCGTGACCGGGAGTTTGATGATCCCCATTTATGTGTCCTTAGAGACACGGTGCAGCGAGGAGGTGCCAAGCAGGTTACCTTAGGTGATGATGGTGTTTCGAGATTGCAGGGGCGAGTTTGTGTGCCCAATGTCGATGGGATCCGAGAGTTGATTTTAGAGGAGGCCCGTAGCTCCAGGTACTCTATTCACCCGGGCGCCGCGAAGATGTATCGGGACTTGCGGCAGCATTATTGGTGGCGTAGGATGAAGAATGATATCGTAGCATATGTGGCTCGTTGTTTGAATTGTCAGCAGGTTAAGTACGAGCATCAGAGGCCTGGTGGTTTACATTAGAGGATTGAGCTTCCCGAGTGGAAATGAGAGCGGATTACTATGGACTTTGTTACTGGACTTCCGTTGACCCGGAAGAAGTTTGACGCGATATGGGTTATTGTTGATAGGCTGACCAAGTCAGCGCATTTCATTCCTGTGGCAGTCTCCTATTCTTCTGAGAGGTTCGCTGAGATCTATATTCGGGAGATTGTTCGCCTTCATGGTGTGCCCGTGTCTATCATTTCGGATCGGGGTACGCAGTTTACCTCACGCTTCTGGAGAGCAGTTCAGCGAGAGTTGGGCACAAGGGTGGACTTGAGCACAGTATTTCATCCCAAACGGACGGTCAGTCCGAGCGGACTATTCAGATTTTGGAGGATATGCTCTGAGCTTGTGTCATTGATTTTGGAGGCTCGTGGGACCAGTTCTTGCCTTTAGCGGAGTTTGCCTACAACAACAGCTACCAGTCCAGCATTCAGATGGCTCCTTATGAGGCGTTGTATGGTAGGCGATGTCGGTCTCCGGTTGGATGGTTTGAGCCGGGAGAGGCTCGGTTATTGGGTACAGATTTAGTTCATGAGGCCTTAGATAAGGTCAAGATCATTCAGGAGAGGCTTCGTTCAGCTCAGTCTAGGCAGAAGAGTTATGCAGACCGTAAAGTTCGAGATGTAGCTTTCATGGTTGGTGAGCGGGTATTGCTCTGAGTGTCGCCTATGAAGGGCGTGATGAGATTTGGGAAGAAGGGCAAGCTTAGCCCTAGGTACATCGGCCCATTTGAGATTCTTGATCGAGTGGGTGAGGTGGCTTATAGACTTGCGTTGCCACCTAGCTTATCAGCCGTGCACCCAGTTTTCCATGTATCTATGCTTCATAGGTATCACGGCGATCCTACCCATGTGTTAGACTTCAGTACTGTCCAGTTGGACAAGGACTTATCATATGAGGAGCATCCGGTAGCTATTCTAGACCGGCAGGTCTGTCAGCTGAGATCAAAGAGTTTTCCTTCTGTTCGTGTTCAGTGGAGAGGTCAGCCTGTTGAGGCATCGACCTGGGAGTCCGAGTCCGATATGCGGAGCCGTTATCCCCATCTTTTCCCCGACTCAGGTACTTCCTTCTTATGTCCGTTCGAGGACGAACGGTTATTTTAGAGGTGGAGGATGTGATGACCCAAAAAGTCATCACTTGTTTTAAAAACAAATTCAGTGTTCCGAGGCCTAGAAACCTCCTTTTTTTTTCTCTCACCTCGATTTGCATGTGCAGTCCGTATAATTTTTCAGAACGTTTTTATGTGAAAAAAATGGATTAAAATTTGAAATAGCTCCATTATGTCATTTATGGCTTATGTGCCAAATTTGAATCATTCCGGATCCATTTGATATGTTTCGGCGCAAGTTTTGTAAATTGAAAAGTTTGAAACTCATAAGTCCTAATCGAGGTGTGAATTAATGTTTCAACATTTCTTGGAATGATTTGAAACCCTAGGTAAGTCCATATGATGTTTTAAGACTTGTTGATATATTTGGTTGAAGTCCCGAGGGCCTCGAGTGGATTTTGGATGGTTGATGGAGTTTAACTTGGGCATTTCAAGAATGTTTCGATGTCGTTTCTTCGAGAATAAGTGGTATCATATTAAGCAAATGAATTCCAAATTCAGTTTTGATTGAAGCATTAGATCCGTATCGAAATTTCGCAGCCATAGCAAAAGAATCATCCAATTCGGACATCGTATGAGAGAATTATGCCCATTTTTGTGTCGGGGAATAATAATTTCCCATCGTCAGCGCCCAGGGTAGCGCAGGGCGCCATCCATGGCACCGTGATTATTTTTGGGTACTGGAACCAGCGCCACAGGCAGCGCCTGGCACCACCTGTGGCGCCCGAATCGTAAAATGCTATAAAACGGGGGTTTTGGCCATTTTTGACAAAAATAGAGTTGGGGGAGCTCGGTTTGGGCAATTTTCAGAGGGGTTTTCACAAATTTGAATGAGGTAAGTGTTATTTATCATAAATCCTTTATAGATCATGATTCCATACTCATTTACATCATGAATCCATGAATTTATGGAAGAAAAATTAGATTTTTACCAGATCTTCCAAAAACGAAAATTTAAGATTTGAAAGCCAATCCGATGTCGGAGTTCGATAATTTTTGTATGGTTGAACTCGTATCGGAATGGGGTATCATATTTTGTCAGTTTCATATGATTCCGAGGAGTGGGCCCCACGGGCAATTTTTGAGTTAAATTTCGGAGTTAAATCCGAAAAATTGGTAAATTCATATGGAATTAATTTCTACTATTTGTATTTAGTATATTAAATTATTTGTGACTAGATTTGAAGCCTTCGAACACGAATTTCAAGGCGAAGGTTTATTGGAATCTTGAATTTGGTTGCAAAGCGAGGTAAGTGTTTGATCTAACTTTGGCTTGAAGGAATAGGATTAGAGTGTTATTAATTGCTAATTACTAAATGACCGAATACGGTGTATAGGCATGGTGACGAGTATCTATACACTGGTGTCTAGCATGACCGTGGGTCCTTGTATGCACTTATCCTGATATTGTTATGACTCCTCCTTGTTAATTGATGAATTTTATGCAATGTGAAGAGTATGAGAACTAATTATGAATTGCAAATCCTTTGGAGCGCTGGCTCGAACGATAAAAAGACTATTGAGTAAGAAATGAAAGCAATAGAAAGGGGTATGATTAATCCCTTGCCGGGATGGTTTGAGTATATTGACTATTTCCCTTGCCGGGATGTGAAAGTATTGTTGTTGCTCCCTTGCCGGGAGTTAGCTGTTAATTGTGTAATTCCCTTGCCGGGACAATTCTTATTATTTGTTTATCCCCTCGCCCCGTTTGGTTGCGATTACTGTTTGGGTGAGGAAGAGTGATAATGCACGAAGGGTCATTCCGTGCCATGTTTTGATTATATTTGCACGAAGGGTCATTCCGTGCCATGTTTTGATTATATTTGCACGAAGGGTCATTCCGTGCCATGTTTTGGTTATATTTGCACGAAGGATAATTCTGTGCCATGATATGAGAGTTACGTGAGGGAAAGCACGAAGGGTGATGCCGTGCACTTTATTTGATTGCTTTGGTGAAAATGAGAGTAAAAGCACGAAGGTTGATGTCGTGCAACTGTTGATTGTCCTGCTCTCATTAATTATTGTTATTGCCTTGTTTCTTATTTAAATTGCTGACTTTATCTCCGGACTGTACCTCCCCATAGTATGTTTCCCTCCCTCTTAACTGTTAAACTTCTGTATTCTTTCCTTGTACTGCATATATATATACATTGAACTGCACAGGTTGATTTGGTAGTCCTGTCTAGCCTCGTCACTACTTCGCCGGGGTTAGGCCAGGCACTTACCAGCACATGGGGTCGGTTGTGCTGATGCTACACTTCTGTGCTCATTTGCACAGATCACGGTACCGGAGCAGCTTTTGGACCACAGCAGTAGGATATCGATCGGGAGCTGACTTCAGTCCAGGGACTTACGAGGTAGCCTAGCTGGCGTTCGCAGGCCGGAGTCCCTTTCTATGTTTAAGTATGTTTCCATTGTACCGAGACTGACATTTATGTATTTCTATTCTGACTTGTTTGTAGTACTCTTTAGTAGTTCGTGAGATAGCGACTCCAGTCTTGGGTAGTGAAATATTAGACTTCCGCATTTTGGATTTTCAGTTATCTATGTTTTGAAAGACTTACGCATTTATTTAAAGACTCGTTATTTTATTATTGTTATGTTGTTATCCGAAAATGTTTAAATGTTTGGCTTGCCTAGCTCCAATAATAGGCGCCATCACGACTCCCGATGGTGGGAAATCCGGGTCGTGACAAGATAATTCGCATTCGTGAGCTTTCTTATGTTTTTTATGGGGCTTTAAGCTATGACTGAGCAATTATCATGTTATTGCACTGTATACTTTTTTCAACACATTTTATCTCTATATACCAGCTGTTCGGGGAGCACCTATAGCTTCAACTGTTGCGGGAAGCCTCTATGGAAGAGGATAATGTACTGTAAGAACAACATTATTTCCATTGAAGGATAAACTGATATTTTTGTAAGTTTTAACTTCTAAATTTCGCTATCCATGTACATTTAAATGTAGTCTTAGTTGTTAATATTGTACAACTGAAATTACTGGTTCTTAAAATACATAATTTACTACTCTTTGTATACCAGAAATGAGAAACTTAAACAAAAAATAAAAAAAAGAAACACGTAATGTGCAGCAGCTCCTGTAACACATACTCTAAGCCAAAGTTGATACTTCATTTTGCATATTTCTTCTTAGTTGTGGATGACATAAAACCAAAAGAAAGGAATTCAGCAGAACAACTATCAATCCAAAAGAAAAAGGAAGGAGAGTGTGCTAAAAAAATTATACAATATGCATAATTGAATAGAGAAACGTGAGGACAGCACAAAGCAAACGGATCTTGAAGAACTATAGATAACAAGATGACTTTAAAAACACTTGAAGAGGCAGATGTCAAGAGCCAAGACTCAATATTCTGGTTACTTTAGTGTACCTTTTTTTGTTAGATCTTTAGCTTTATTTTAAATGGTGGAAGCAAAGAAAAGAGTAAGCAACATTGAGAATATGAAAAGCCACCCAAGTTTTGGATTGGCCACCCCATTCGCGGAGATGTGTGACTAAGGGCAGCAAAAAGAGGTAGATTGTTGGTCACCGCAAAGACATGCACGTCAATGAATTGATAGCAACCTCAAAAGTTGTCTTTTTCCCTCTGTTGTAATAGTTAGAAGAGACTCGCACTACAACATTTTGCATATGTAGCTACAAAATATATTGTAGCTAAATATGAAAATTTACGTAGCTAAACCCTTTAGCCACAATAATTTTTGTGGCTATTGTTAGATACTAGTCACGATTTTTTAATTTGTAACTATGATTTCGTAGCTATATATGTATAATATTGTAGTGTCGTATCAGACAAAAAAAAACAGAAATCAAGTACTACTACAAGTTACATCAGATTAGTCACGGATGTGCTTAGCTTGTGAGTCAGTGAAATATCAGTGAGAAACTCTAATGTTCTACACATCCCTTGCCACATATCATCCTTTCTATATTTTAAGTGTCAATCAACAGCACAATAATACTATTATTGGGAAGGAATAGAACTATTGGTTGGGTTCTTGTGATGCTTTCCTTTTGGGAAGATCAAAATATAAGTTTACTTCACTTGCTGCTTTTATTCACCCAAAAACCAATAAAAAAAAGAAATAATAACTTTAAAGTTATCAAAACCACCATCCATGATGAATCGACCTGTGGCCATCCATAACTCTAACCTCCATTAATAACCATGACAAATATTAACTTAGGCTACACATTGTAATCTCAGGAGTGACATTAAACACAACTTAAATTTTGGCACTTTTGATTGCTTAGATGACGTTATTGATGCTCTATAAGTCCTACAGTTACATTCTAGAGGCTTTCTCTATTTATTATATAGTTGAAAATTATCTAAGAAACTTATCGGGTGCGGCTCTAATTTATCACTTATGGGTTAATTTAAACCCATCAACTTTGGCTCGAACATTGTATTAGTATTTGTTTAAAAAGCCACTAAATAAATACAAATAATCAATCTTAAACACAGAAAATCAAATTCTGAATCCCCAAATTGACCACTCAACTAAGCCGGAATTATAAGTTATTGATGTCGGATAAGATTAATTTTCTATATTCATATCTCATCTATCCAGGTGGACCCAGTTTATTACAAACAGCGGACTTAAAATAAAAATTAATCAATCATAATATTTATTTATTTTTTCAAAATAATTACATGTACTCCAACTGACATGGGATAATCATATATACCACAAAATCAAAGAAGGAACAAACAGAGATGTCTAAAGATTGAAAAGAGGGTAGCCGGCTTAAAAGGGGAACCTGACTTCAAGATTGGCACAAATATTACGAACCAATTGCATGCATCTAATCATAAATCAACAGTAAACCCAAAAGCGAAAAACACCCCAAATAACCCATTAACAAAGTCGCCTATTTTCAAGGCAAATGGAAAAACAGGGAAGCAGAAGACACGCTAACTTTACAGAAGGCTATTTCGATGATAACCTACTTTATTCTAACTGGGTTTGTTCTAGGTTTTTAGTAAATCAAAGAAATAAATTTATTCCCCAAAATAACTTTGAAGTTATCAAAGCCACCATCCATGGCGAATCAGTCGGTGGCCAGCCATAAATGTTACCTCCGTCAACAACTATGACAAAATTAGAAGAAGAAAAATCGAAATAATACAGCATGAACTGAACTCACCAAGATAAAATGCAAATCAGCAACAGTGATAAAGTCGAAGAACCACAGCGAAAATAGAGAGAGATGAAAGAGTGTGTCTGAATTGCCACCCAAAACCTATGCTTTTGGGCCTCGGAATCTTGCGAATCAGGTACGGTAATGTTGCTTTCAAGAGAGGTCGACAGAGGAAAATCAAGTGCTTAATACCAACATCTTAGGTAACCTAATGGAAATAAAAGCTAAAGCATTGAATGGATATACATACTAATAAAACTTTAACAATAATTGAGAAAATTAATGATAAAAAGTTCCAGTGCAAGAAAAACTAAAGTGGCTTTACTTCATGCATAAATAACACAAGGTGACTAGCACTCAGTGAGCAGCTCATATTGTCATAGCGCACATTTTTTGTAGTAAAAATTACCTTAAATTTTAACAGTGGAACACAACAGCACACCTTCACATGAAAAAAATATTTAAACATAAAGGAAAATAATGGAAGGAATGAACTTTAAGCCTGGTCAGACACTCTAAGGCCTCATTTTTTTTTTTTAAGATTAAGACGTCTGAATCTGAATACACATCTGAATATCAAGATGTGTATTAAGATTAAGACATTTGAATCTGAATACATATCTGAATATATTAAGATGTGTATTAAGTTCTGAACAGAAATAATTAAGACTGTTTGATTTTTAACATTTGAGTGTATAAAATTCATCTTTATTTGAAAATTAATAGACGTAAAATTCAAATGAAATACTAACTTATCTAATATTTTATTAATAAAATGTATAGTTTTTAAAAGTATGATAGTTGTTGGTGGTGATGGCTAACGGGTGAATGCCGACTAGAGGCGGTGGTTGGTGGTAGTTTTGGTTGAGATGTGGTTCATGCTAGTAGCTAGTAGTGATTGGTAGTGGTGGAGATTATGATTGAGGACGGTGGTGGTGGGTGGTGATAGTTAATAATGTCGGGTGGTGGTAGTAGTTGTGATTGGTGGGTGGGTGGTGGTAGGTTATAATGATAGGCAGTGTCCGCTGTGGTTGTTGATGGTAATGGGGTGGTCAGTTGTGGTAGTTGAGGCGGATGAGTGTTGATTGTGGGTCAGAATGATGGTGGTCGGAGTGGTGGGGATAGTCGATTGAGGATGATGGTGGCGTGGTGGTAGTGGTGGTGGGTGGTGGTGGTTGAGTATGTTGGTGGTGGTGGCATGGTGGTAGTTGATAATGGTAGGCGGTGGCAGCAATTAATAATGAATATGTGATAGCATCTTAATGAAATTAAGTCTCTGTTATTGATCTTAATCATACAGACCTATTCAGACCCATTAAGTGGTTGTGAAGTAAAAAAAACAAACACACTTAATGATTAAAATTCAGACCTCCATTAAGTGCAAACAAATGAGGCCTAAATCTACCAAGCTTCCTCTTTTGACACTCTTTACAGTGTACAAAAAGATGGAGCAGATTCCTATTATGCAGGGGATAGCTGATCAACGAAATGTAGGTTACTTTTAGTAGAAGAAGCCCATATCGTATAGAGCCTTAACTCAATATGTTGGTACATGAATAGAAGAAAACCAATTGGTGAAAGTATACTGCAAAGAATAAAGTGTATCCATTACTTAAAGAACAATTTGTGTATGGGAATTCTGTTTTTGGATGAATAGTAGTCTTCTACCATTTTTCGTTGCCTGGAGATGTGCTTAGATCAAATAAATGATGCTACTGTTGGATTGCTTGAGCATGTTGTTTGTTTTTTTTCCCGTATTTTTTGATAGGTTGAAAATTTGGTGATAGCTTGAGCATGTTATTTTTACATGCACTGAAGCAGTACAATTGTTGATATACATTACTAATCATAAATGTTACAGAATGATACAGGCACAACATTTTTTTTTTTTGAATGGTAACATGACAAAGGCACAACATTTTGAAGCAATTACATTGGATTTTTGAAATGGCAGATAGTGATTGAGTTCATATTAACTTAGACATTAAACCATTGATACTGTGCATGATGATTGAACATAAAATATAATTTTATATTTTCGTCAAGTCTTTTGAATATAAACTATAGTTTATTTCTCTTTTTAACATTTCGTGAAGAACTTGAATGCAAATATCTACAGGTGAAAAATGAATATGAACTTGCATAACTCGTGGATTTCAAAAAAAGTAACAACTCGAGGGTAGTCGCATTCACCGCAAAAGGAGGTTCCCAGTAAGCAGATTTGTTCTACCAAAAGTCACACTAAGGTATTAAAATTAAATGACAAAGTAAATGCCTATTTATGTGCTTATTGCTGCCTTCAAAGATATCAATCAAAATATTTTCCATCCCTAAAGATGGTTCAAATAAAAGGGGTAGCTATGGGTCGTGCAGTGGATTTAACTATACTCACTGGATATAATTAGCTCATAAAGTAACTTAAGGAGATGCTTGAAATTCAGGATGAGTTTTGCACCCAAAATAAGTAGGAGAGCATTTTTACATATGATGAAGAGCTATTGATGCCTATCTTTGATCATCCTTCGATGTAATTGTCCATTTCTCCATTCAACTTAAAATTTAAAAATATATATGTCAATTCTCTATTATGCATATCACAATGTGGTGCTCAATTATTTTATTGCAACAATGTGGTGAAGAAGATTTATATTTGAAAGTGGTCTATGTTCTGATATCATGAAATTCTGATCTTGTGAATATAAAAAAATCCACAAAACACATTAGTTACAAGGAGGACTGTCAAAAAAAAAGAATATATATATATATCTAGATATTTTACCCTTCTTCTGGGACAGTCAAAACGGAATTATACAAGCCACAAATCCAAATGAGTTCGATTGTATCAAGTTTCTTTTTCTGCATTTTTATAAATTAACGTGATTGTTCTGAAGAATGCCAATAAGTCCAACAAATTATTCTCAACGAGGTCACAATTTTCATCCCCATTTTGAAAGCTTTTCTGCTACCTCTTTCGGCTTACAAAACTATGGTCTCCTCCATTACTCTAGGGTACCTATTGCACTCGGTAGAAATGAACTGGACATTTGGTTTTTTGATTTCTCGGAATGAAAACCAAAAAAATTACAGATTTCAGAACACAATACACAGATATCAGGTACCACAACGACGTATATATTCATTCCAGAGGGTTTTATTTTTTCAATTGGGAAAACAGGTTAGTATCAGAGTACCCTTCCGTGTAAATCAGTATGTTCTAAATGGAAATTGTTTAATAGAGATGCAAAGGAAGAAGATCAAGCTTTACGAAACACTTCGATGGTAGATCTAAGGCTGAAAATAGTACGTTCGAGGTTTCCAGAGACAAAGCTATAGTTACACTAATAGAGAGAGAAAATAGAAACTAGAATCTCATTGCAACTCTTTCTTGTTTTTCCTCATTCAGTTGCTTTTCCTTTACGTATGCTGCTATTGCTGGTTTCAAGGAGATAACATACCATTGGATCCACATCATCCCCGAATATATATATATACTAGTTTTTAGACACGTGCGTCCCGTGTCAAATAGTGCAAACTATAAAAATCATATTATAGTGTAATGGTGAAAATTTTGAAGTAGAAAAGTGCAAGTCGAAATTGACGAACATATTAGAATGACTACATTATAAAATTGCGTAGATATTTTTGAAAAGTATTTTTGAGTTGTAAAACAAAAATTAAAGAAAAAAGTACAATTGTCTAAAATCGGGTATGATTGTTACTTTCTTGCCCTGCCCACTCCCATCTCAAAAATGAATTATCCTTGCCTTTATTTGATTTAGAAGTTGAGACAAAATAGTGTAATGTACTAACTCGTACTCATTTTATTTGTAACGTTATTTTATTCATTTTATGACCTTTATACTTCTACAAGGAAAACAACAACAACAACAACAACATATCCAGTAAAATCTCACTAGTGGGGTCTGGGGAGAGTATAGTGTACGCAGACCTTACCCCTACCCCGAAAAGGGCAGAGAGGCTGTTTCCAGGAGACTCCCGGCTCAACAGGAAAAGCAATAATATCAGAAAAGAAATAAGAGAAAGACATGTAACAATAAAAGATACCAGAAAGAAAATAACCACAACAAATAAGTGAAAGGACAATAACACATAACTATGCAAAACACCAATGTGAATACAACAAAGACCGCTAACAAACCTAACGAAACTCTAACAGACTACCCGGTACAAAAGAGGGACGAACTCTCGGCTACCCCCTAGCCTACCACCCTAATGCTCGACCTCCACATGTTCCTATCAAGAGCCGTGTCCTCGGAAATCTGAAGTCGCGCCATGTCCTGCCTGATCACCTCGCCCCAATACTTCCTAGGCCACCCTCTGCCTCTTCTCGTACCTGCCAAAGTCAACCACTCACACCTCCTAACCGGTGCATCTAGGCTTCTCCTCCACACGTGCCCGAACCATCTGAGCCGCGCTTCCCGCATCTTGTCGTCCACGGGAGCCACGCCCACCCTCTCCCGAATATCTTCATTCCGAATCTTATCCAGCCTAGTGTGCCCACACATCCATCTCAACATCCTCATTTCCGCTACTTTCATCTTCTGGATATGTGAATTCTTGACTGGCCAACACTCAGCTCCATACAACATGGCTGGTCTAACCACCGCTTTATAGAACTTACCTTTGAGTTTCGGTGGCACATTCTTGTCATACAGGATTCCAGACGCTAACCTCCATTTCATCCACCCCACTCCTATACGGTGTGTAACATCCCCATCGATCTCCCCATCTCCCTGGATAATTGACCCTAAGTACTTAAAACTTTCTCTCTTGGGGATGACCTGTGAGTCAAGCCTAACTTCCACATCCGCTTTCCCCGTCACGTTGCTGAACTTACATTCCACATATTCTGTCTTAGTCCTACTCAACTTGAAACCTTTAGACTCTAGAGTCTGACTCCATACCTCCAGTCTCCCATTAACGCTGCCTCGCGTCTCATCAATCAGAACTATATCATCGGCGAACAATATACACCATGGCACCTCTCCTTGGATATGGTGTGTCAGTGCGTCCATCGCCAGAGCATATAAGAACGGGCTGAGCGCAGATCCTTGGTGTAATCCCATAACCACCGGAAAAGGCTCTGAGTCACCTCCCACAGTCCTAACCCGAGTCATAACTCCATCATACATATCCTTTATCGCCCTAATGCAAGCCACCGCACACCTTTCACCTCCAGACACCTCCAAAGGACGTCCCTAGGGACCTTGTCATATGCCTTCTCTAGGTCAATAAATACCATATGCAAATCCCTCTTCCTATCCCTGTATAGTTTCACCAACCTCCTGATACCTGGTTTAACGTTGCAAGCTTGCGCAATCTAAGAAGATGGAATTTTAGTATCTTTAATATGAGAAACATCACAATTATGGCGCATTGGAATAATATCTTTTAGCTTCTTCCAGTCGAAATTATTAATGCGAATAAAGTGTAATTCCTGAAAATTTATAATATCAAGGACTTTTAATAATGTAACTTTTGTATTAAGGGACTTTTCTGCTCTTAAGAAAAAATTGTTGGTTATCGTTGGTTGACAATAATTTTATCAAAAGGAAATCCCATGACAATCAATTGATTAGAAGTTACAATAATTAGATAATTTTTTTATTAGTCTAAAGCTTGAACATGTCAAAACTAATAATATTTCTACAATATACTATTTGCCAACTTTGCTTTCAGATGGTTCGATCCCACCCCCACCCCTTAACATTTCATTCCTACCAAACCCAAAGACAAAATCGAAATAATAATAAGAGTAAAAGAAAAATGGTTATTACCAATATTGGCACCAAACTCTTCACTCTCAACCCTGATTTTCTCAATAATCTTAAAACATTCAAAAGCAGAATATACATATCTAAGAACCAATTTGCAAAAATTCACAAAGCGGTGTTCAATTCATTCATCCAAGTAAGTAAAAAATACGCAAAATCCCAAATATAAAAAATACGTAACAAACAAAAAGCATAAAACCAAAAATCCAACAGAAGGAATTAAAGCAAAAGCAGAAAGAAAGAAGAAGAATAGACAAACAGATCATATATACTAAACTACTGGTGATGAACTCTTCCAACATCTTTCTCCAAAATACCTAAAAACAAAACAAATACTTTCACTCATCAGCAAAAGTTCTGAAAAAATTACATAAAATTGAATCTTTAACTAATTGAAAAAGAAACCAACTTGCTGAACTTGAAACAGAACCTCTTGCCAATCCGGAATGGGAGAAACTCAAAAGCTAAAGAACCAAAAAATTCGATCTATGAGAGAAATGATGCAAAGGGGCTTTAACAATTTGAAGAGACTCTAAGAACTGCGATGAAATTTCTAAAAAGGAATGAGAAAAAGAATTGATCGATGGGAATTAATAAGAGAAGGTAAGTGCTACAATTTATTACTAATAAAGAATAAGATAAAATTCACACAAGGCTACACGACATACTAAACATATCAAAATGTTGGGAGTAGTTATAGAAGATGAAAAGCCCTTCCATTTAAGTAGTAATGTAACATTAAGTAGCTCAAATTAATCATTTAATGGGAGGTAAATTTACTTTTAGATAGAGGGTGAATTAGTCCTTTAATTTTTGAAGGATATTTTAGTAAATCAACTTTACATTAAAGGGTTTCCCGCTTATAATATAGTATATGATATAGTATATGATATATATATATATGTTTCAACAATAGGATTCAACTGTTCAATTTTAAGTAGTACAAAACCTACACTTTCTCTCCAACTTTGTGCATAAGGAGATGGCCAAAGCTGATATAGATGTAGTTGACTAAAGACCAAATTAGAAGGGCAATAAACATAACAGCAAAAGCAAGCTCAACAGCGTTCACAATTCCCAGAGGAGCCATCGCAAGCACAGGCCGTTTCCATGAACAAAAATATTGCCCCTAATTGCCATTAGTACTGTAAAAATGCACCAATCAGTCACCAAACTTAAATACTCCAGCCACAATGTACGCATGGATTCCTTCAGAAATAATAGTGTTTTTACTCTCTATTAAGGACTGGGATGCCAAGGGAACACGACACCAGTTGATGATGCATCAGAGGAAAAGTCCACTCAGATTTACTTTATTTTTGAGAAAGGACTGCTATACTGACTTAGATTTGTGCAAGAAGCTGACAAAATGAACTGAAAGACAAAACAAAGAACTACATACAGACATTATAAACCTGCAAGCAACCCCCATCCTTCCCCAAAAGAGAAAAAAAAAAGGTGTTGGGCACACAGAACCTTACTTATCCGTGAAACGCTACTATCTGATTTTTCTCTAGTTGAATAACATAAACATGAGCGCCCGAAACAAACAAAAAAAAAAATTACCCCAAGGGCATGGCCTAGAGGGTAATCGTTGAAAGATGAAATCGGCAAGCAAAACCAGGGTAATTATTACTCCCTTTGTTCTATTTTATGAGACAATTTCCTTATTAGTTGAAATGCTACCAGCTGATTTTTCTCTAGGTCCATTCCAGAAAGAATGGCACCTTTCTATCTTTGGAAGCAATTTAACTTTAAACCTCCCATTCACCCTTAGTGGCATACTTTTATATGCACAAAATCTCATGGCATGTTTGAAACCACAAGTTCCTAAGTTTTTTCTTTCTTTTTTAACTCCGTGGCTAGTCAAACTAGGCCACAGATTGAAACGGAAGGGAAAAAGCAGGGCAAATTGTTGCAAACGTAACAAAGTTTAGCATTTTAATTTAGAGAGCTGATCGTCATTGGTCTCAGGGAATGCTAGAGCGGGAATCATAAATGGTAGCATGCCACCTGAAGATGAAAAAGTAGCTCCTTCGCCATGTAATGGAATTTATTTGTGTTGACGTCTGGGAATTTTGACATGTATTCCAAATTAAATTGGAATTTGAACAAACACAAACCTCCAATTACTTAAATATCCTTATGACAATGTTAACATTACAGATTAGCCACGCATATTTCTAATGTCTTCATTGTCAATTATGCCAAGAAAAACATATTAAGACAAATTGCGCATCATCTGCATTAACCAACTCTTGTATTCTATGTGCTGATCTACATTGAGTTGCAAAATTTACTGCTTCAATTTCCATATGGGAGACATTTGTGTTTGGTATGATGGCAAACATTTTCCAGAAAAAGATTCATATACTCTCTGGCGGAAGTTATTTTCCTTCACAACTATCTCAACTCTTTTTTCTTTTTGGTGATACGGCACAACTATCTCAACGCTTAACATCACATCACTGCTCCAACCAACAATTAAATTTTCATAAAAGCACTATCCAATTTGAAATTTTCATAAAAGCACATCCAATTTGCTAAAGTTGTTATCAAAGTTTAATAAATGTTCTTTCGATGCAAGAAAGAGCAAAAAAATAATAGCATTTTGGCATTTGAGTTTACAGATTGGTGTAATTTGGTAACTTGTATTTGGTATGTTGGAAGGATAGTTGGTTCTCTATTCTGATTTGATATATTAGTTATAATTTCAGCGAGATCAATTAAAAATTATATTTAGGGTTATTTTTGCAAGTCCTTGTTGTCAGTACTCTTAGAGGTTTAACTATAAATTTATCAATCCCATAGTTGCAATATCATAACTGCCCAAGAGAAATTAAATAAATGAAGTATAAAGTAGTAATGGCGGTGTTCAAGCTCATTATTACTACAATTGTCATAACACGTGTTAAATAATGTTAACTTCACAGGTACATATATGTTTACAGACTATTGAAAAGAAACAACTGCTACTTGAAGCAAATATTCAAATTTTCTTCCTTTTCATCTGTTATTTGGAACTCAGTGTAATATGTTGGACTTCCTATTCTTTATTTTGCCTGGTGTAATGATTAAGCTCTATTCTTCCTATTATTTGAAAACTTAGTTGCTTTTAGAATTTGGAGTAGAAATCACACGAAATTTTGGTGATTCTACTTCATCTATTTAATTTGTATACTAAAAGAAGATGAATCTGAATAATGTGTGGTTGGCCACTAAAAAATACGGCATTCTGTCAAGTCCAAAAGATTCCAAATGTAGTTGTTGGGGCAGTGGGCAGAATTATGCGATGACAAAATTGATTGCTGCCATCTTTCATGGAGTTAGATGATGTTAAAAAAAAAAAGTTGGGGCAGATTGGTTGAGTTAAATTTTAATGATGAACTTACTACTGGTTTACTTTTCTGGATTCATTTTTCGTAACCTACATCTTCACATGCCCTGCAAATTTCCATACAGAAGCTGCTATATATAATAGTGAAACATCTTATTCAAAAAGCTCACTCACAAAATGACCTGTGTCAACACTAATCATAACCAAAATGTGTAAGTTTGCCAATTATGAGAATCTGGAGGAAGAAGCTGGGGAATGGCAAGACATCCACGTTCAGTTTGGGGAAATAGTTCCGCCAGCTTTGACGTGTCATAAGTTGGGGAAAAGGCTTACCATGTGGTACTATACAGTTTTCCCAAAGTACCCCCTACCACCCCAAGCTCCTCAAACTCTCCCAAATTCTGATTGTGGACATACCTAAAATTATTGTGTTTTAACAATATTTGTTAGTTCTAGATTCTCCACCAGCAAACTTTCTTAACTGTGTTTACGTAACATGAGGTAGTATTGACACTGAATCAACAAAACCTTCAATGTCAAAATAGGATGCAGCCACCTAGGAAAAACCTGTTTCATAAATGGTTTCTTGGTTCTCATTCTGATCTTCGAGCCAATCCCTCTCCCCGGCCACTTGATATCTTCGACTTTGCAAAATCTTAAACATGTTTAATGTAATTGACTGCAGTCATTGAAAATGATTGTCCTTGTGCTAGTTGAATTCCCTTAACAACATATAGGAATTAACCTGTAAACAAGTTGAATCATTCCAGTAATACTTAATTAAAGGAAAAAACTCCGAGCTGTGCAAATAAATATGAAAATAACATTGCAAAACGAAGAAGGCGCCACAAGTTAAAGGCACGAACATAGCCCACAACAACCGATGGCAATTGGCAATGTAATGAGCTTCGCCCCATGCGCATGGCACCTTGCGGCACTACTTGAACGACGCTCCGCCGTTCCGTTTCCAAAAGCCATTAGCTGCCACGAGCGATGTCGCCACCCGAATTGATGAGCGTTCACCTCTTGAGACTTTCACGCGCCTCTCCCTGGGGCTCGCTCCGAAACACCTTTTAAAACACAGTGTTGTATCTTAGGGAAGTGATTGCACCAACCCATTAGCAAACTAGGCATCAAGGGAGATTTAGTGTGGCATGAAATCTTGATCCGGAACCTCTGTCCACAATTTCACTGGGTCCTCCTCTATTTAGCTGTCTAGTTCGTCGTGACTTTGAATAGATACGTAGTAATATATTGTTGACTTTTTCTCCCAGAAGCTAAGATACAACTCAGGTAGCCACTTTCTGCATATATAAACATTTTGCTACAGAAATTTATCTATATTGCAAATATAAAACTTTTGCGTGTTTGGAAAAAGAATGTAAGGTGGCATGTTACAGATTTAGAATAAATACTATGTAACAAAGAGTATTATTACTATTTTTCGTTCAAGTTTTTTCGATTCACTCAATTCAAAACTCAAACACTTTCTATTCGCATTCTTAAATGTATTACGCATTTGCTGTTTTTTCTTTTTACGAAAAGAAATTCGCCCACCATACCTGTTTAAACAATTACAAAGACCAATCATATATATAGTTTATATATCCAGTAGTACTTAAAATGAAATCCATCAGATTGCCAACCCTTGAATGTACTACTTGATTTGTGTACTGCAACTCTATGTCAAGTTAGTCAACTGTACTTGCAGTGCTAGTACCATCGAACTTGGATTTTTTCATTCATCCAACTTCTTTAAATAAAAGGAAATCTTTTAATTAAATTATCTTTTGAATCGATGCATCCATTCCTATTTGCTATGCCTGTGGTCAACTTATCCGTCGTACCAAGTTATTACTAGTACTGGTTAACTAGTTGGCTTATAATAAATTTTTGTATTTTTCAAATATATAAAAAAAAATTTAAGAAACTTTAAGAATCTATACGCGCTAATTCACACTGAAAATTTAGTTCCTTTAACATTCGTTCCTTCGTATAAATTGAGACAAAATGAGTATATTTTTGTTGAATATAACTTTTGCACATCGTAGGTCAGTGTAAAGAATTTTTTATACTATCACGTTACTTTAAGGACATCTACAGATAAACCTTTTCAAAATGCGGGTACGTACTCTAACAGATAAATATGACCTAATGGTGTATTGACACAATACATATAACTTAAAATCTTTTTTAATTACATTCATCGGCAAAAGAGGTAAAGTGACTCTTTCTGTTTATTGAAAGGCAAAGAAATCTTATAGGCGCACTTAAAAAACTGCTAAAGACCTAAAAAAACCTCGATTAAAAAAACTGAGATAGTACCAATACTTGGGAAGTCTACGCGAGGGAATTAGTAGGTAACATCAATAATCATAAAAATTAAACGCTACAACATCTCTTTATAAGGTAATCTCATCGCATGTATATGTATATGCAACAACAATCAAGATAGTAGTAATTCAATTATATTCAAGAAACGATCACAGTTTAGGCAAAGATGGGGAGCAGATTTGTGTGGAAAATTGTTTTGCTTTTAGTTTTTATTGGATGGCTTTTCATCTGGATAATGTTACCTACAAAGACTTATAAGGATTCATGGACTCCCCAGCTCCAAATCAAGCTCAACTCTACATATTTCAGAGAACAAGGTAAAGGGTACTCCATTAATTAAATTAGCGTAGTCTAATATCAAGCATTAAGTATCATATCTGGCTTGGTCATGCCTCAATGGCCCTTGCCATTCTCCATAGTGTTGGTTTCGTCATATACTATGCCGTGTCTAACCAAATGATTGAGGTTTGTTGACACATACCCTTAATTGATACTCCTCGGATCTTAATTATACTCTTTCTTTTTTAGTTAGTCTCATAAAGAACGATATATTTTCATATTTAGTTACAATTTAACTTTAAACTCCCAATTTTATCCTTCATATGATGATTACAGAAATTTTCTGTGGCATATTTTTTAGATTGCAAGTTTTAAAAGTCTTTCTTTAATTCTTAAGCTCGGTACTCAATCAAATACCAACAACAACAACATATCTAGTATTATCCCACATCGTAAGGTCTGAAAATAGTAGTGTGTACACAGACCTTACCCCTATCCAATCAAATACCATCACATCGAATTGGGACGAAGGGAATAATATATATTATATTCTTGAAGTATTTGGAGCTCTTTCTGTTGAAATTTCTTTTACCTTTTTAACTTGTTGAGGAATTCAAATTACTTAATTAATTGTCTTATTGGATTCAGCATTCTAACATCCACCTTCTCCATGGGTTAGGTATTGAAAAAGGATACTGCCTTGGCCACAGCAGCTATTTATGAGTCAATGTTTGCAGCCGAAGATGGCACAATTCCAGCAACCTTACAGGTGATTTAAGAGGAATTGATGCTGGAAGTTTTTATTTAAAGCCAATAATTGTTATGCATGAACCCAACGAAGTGGACTAGTGGTCAATGAAATGGGTTAAGAACCATGGGGTGTTAGGTTCTAATAGCGGAGGCTAAAACACTAGGTGATTCTTCTCATATGTCTAAGCGTTGGTGGACACAATTACCCCATACCTGTGTTGGTGGGAGGTAGCAGGTACCCCATGGAATAGTCGAGATGCCAGCAAGCTGTCCTGAACGCCACGGATATCAAAACAAATTGCTAGGCACTGATCCATGGCAAACACTCCTCCAAGATTATGCATTTGTTTCCTCCAGTTTGCCAAACACTTCTCTGTTCCACCTTTTTATGTCTGTCTTTAGAAGTCTGAGTTTTTGTGCCTGGATAAAATCATGAGTACCACTGACCGCATATCCATCTCACCGTTCTTGCACATTCAAGAAAATCTTCAGCCCTTAGTGTAGACATGTGATTTTTGACCCTCCCCAAGATTTTCTATATTTTAGCATGTAAATATTTAATTTAGGCCTAATATAGCTTTTTTGATTAATTTTGACTCTTTTACTTTATTTTATTACAAGAAAAATGAAAATTACAAAAAAAAAAATTAGTTCATGTATTTTTCATAAATTTAAAAAAAATACAAAAATAGTACCTTATTTTAATCTTTATATAATTTCGAAAAATACAAAAATAGTTCCATGTTCAGTTTAATTAATCAGTGTTAGTTTTGCATTATGTAGTATTTTTATCTTTTTTTTTTTAAAGAGTCAATTAAGGTGTTGGATCACAATTTTAAGAGTTTTAGAGTCCAATTTTAGGCCCAATTCGGATTAGTCCATTAAGCCTAGAGACTTTTCTAGACTCTTCTTTGGAACAAAAATAAATAAAAAGACCCTAAGGAATTAACACAAAAAGACCTAGGGACTAAGTGGCAAAATGCACAAAATATAAACCTAATCCCTACCCCTATAAANACCCGAAAAGGGAGGGAAGAACGTAAAAAAAAAGAGAAAAAGCTGCGCAGCCTTTTTTGCCAGCTCCCTGAAACCCAAGAACCCCCCCCCCCCCCCTGTTCCCCTCATCTCCATATCCATACACAGCAGCCCTTCCTAAAGAAGCTCCAGCCACAACTTCCAAAAATCAGGCCCCATAACCATTACACCATCTTCTTCACAAAATTGGAACACCAAAAACCTTCAAATCAAGCGCCGTTTTTTTAGACCTTGAGATCCCCCCAGCAAACTTGGTCTTCTTCATGAAGAAATCAACAAGAGAACGGGCAACTGCTGCTGCTTCTTCATGAAGTCAGCCGCACATCACAAACGAGACACCCTAACACAAAGCTGACCTCCATTGTCCAGCCCCAAAACTTCATTGAAATTTGACTTTCTCCACCCCTGTTTCAACCCCAAAACTATCCAAACTCTAGCCAAAAACGCAGAAAATTCCAGCTCCAAAATCGTTGCGCTGCTGCTTCTGAACAGCCACCAAACAGCCTCGAAATAGCTTTAGAAACGCAACAAAACTTGCTACGAAACAGGCCCAGAAACGACCCTGAAGCAGTAGCTCAGATCAGCCGAATAATCCTTGAAACACAAAATTTCAGTCGAGTTCGAGGTTGCGGACGAGGTCGTAGTTTGTTAGCTCCGGTCTTCACCTGAAGTTCGTGTTATCGTGTATATTGGAAGATTTGTGTTCATCTGTAAAGGATTGGGCTCGAAGGCTTGTGATTTTGTTGTTGCAAAGATTCGGATTCACTAGAGGTTCATTCTACTTCTTCTTACTATTTCACTCGTAATATCATGCTTTTCGTTGGATTTTCTTTGATTTTGCCGCTTTGTCTCATTAATTGTCTGATATAATATTTCGTTGTTATTTGTTCTGTTTTGGTGGAAAGTTAATGCTTTGGTTTGTTCCATTTTTTTGTGATTGCGTGGATTACAGCATGGGTGTAGAAATTTCACTGTTGTTGCCTTTCTATACCTATATATTATTCAGTGATTACATGAACTATTCCACTGTTTTCTTTAAAATTTCCCTATTAAGATGCTGATTGGTTCGGTAGCCTTGAATCCTTAGGCGTGGGCGTGTTCTAATGCAGAATACCTGGAAAGCTAAAGGCAAATTTAAGGTTTGGGCCTTTCTATTTGATTATGGGTTTAATTTTGAAAAAAGGTTACTGGGCCAAACATGTTGAAGTTATGCTAGGTCCATTCCCTAATGACACTTTATTGAGCCATGTTAGAGAGCCCAATTTCATGTAATCTATAATCTAGCTCACATTTCCATAATTAACTGCCACATTTTTTCAAAACAATTCCATAATACTCCTGGGCATGCAATAATTCTTAATTTAGTTTAGGACAATAATTATAAACATTCGTAGTTTGCTTTAGTTGGATACAATCCTTTAAAATTAGAATCGAGGTGTGCCATTAGTTGAATTTTTCCACGGCCCTCGCAAAGTTGAAAACGCGTAGTTGTTTTAGGCGCGTAATCTTAAAAATTACCTTCCTAAACTCGGGGTGCGCATTTCATGTGACCCAAATCCAAATCTTAAAAATTTAACGTTGAAAAAATGTGTTTCGGATTGCGGGTACATTTCATGTGACGCGGTCCAAAGACATGTTTTAGACGACGTTAAATCTTCTTTAAATTGAATAAAAGCGGTTATAAAGTTAAAATTGTACCATAGGCTAAAACATGCATTAAAATCAGATAATAAGCCAATTATAATGGTTTAAGCGACCGTGCTAGAACCACGGAATCCGAGGGTGCCTAACACCTTCCCTCGGGTTAACAGAATTCCTTATTCAGAATTTCTGGTTCTCAGACTTCAAAAGGAAAGTCGATTTTTCCTCGATCTGGGATTTAAAAATAAATCAGTTACTTGGGACACCAGAAAATAAACCATCCCAAGTGGCGACTCTGAATTGAATAAATAATCTCATTTCGAATAATGTCACTTAAATTGGAAAAACTCCCTTATATACTATCATTCGGGGTGGTGTGTAAAAAAGGAGGTGTGACAGCTCTGGCGACTCTGCTGGGGAACTAAACCCAGAACTTCGGTTCAGGGTTTAAGAATTCGAGCTTAGAATAATTGTTATATTTGGCTTTATCTGATTTTTCTACATGTTTCATGCTAAGTCTGCAAAATGTTGCTTTTTACCGCTTTGATATTATCTGAATTGTATATAAACTGTGCCGAAACCCTTCTCTTCTCACCTCTGGGGATGTGCTTACTGGTTGAGACTAGCTATTCTGTTAGTGTCATACCCTGAAATAAGAAAGAGGCTCGGACAAAGTTACTAAGCGGACGATCTTTGCGGGTCCCCGGTACGTAGCCCCCTCCTCGACTCGAGTTGTCCACTCGGGTACACAGTCTAGAACATATACCCAGGTTTTGAACCTAGAATAACTTGACCTCATGCCGGATCCCTAGTAGGAACGCTTATTTTGCATCACGTGCATTTGACTTAGGGGACTCGACACAGGGGTTGGGTCCATCTAGGACAGGTGACCTCAAATTGAATTGCCATCCCGATGCATCTTACGTGCTACTTGCGCATTTATTTGCTCGGGCTTTGCATGTTGACCGACCTGTATATAATGAGAAAATTTAGGAAAAACAGCAGTGTTAAGACTTAGTGAGGATAACCTTTTGTTGTGAAAAACCAATGCCCAAAATTAAGTAACCGAAATGCTTGAAAAAATAGGAAAGAAAATTGTTGTTCAAAACAGTTTTGAATTTTAGGCAAATTGACCGAACTACGCGGGTCTGATTCTCACCGGATGTGAGATACGTAGGCAAACCTCATCGTTCCGACCCCAATTTTCAAAAAAATCCAAAAATATTTTCTTTCAGTTCTTTTTAGAAATCTTTCCTTAGAAAATTCAAAAAAAAAAAGTTTTTTAAACTCAAAAAATGGTTTCCTTTTTTCTAATGTTCATGCAAAAAAAAAAAATTTCAATAAAAATCAAAATCCAAAATTACAGGTTTCCTTCATTTTGAAGTATTTTTTCCAAAATTCCAAAAAAAAATCAGAAACACAAAATTCAAAAAATACTCTTATTATTTTTTTTAGAAGTCTTTTTTTGTAAAAAATGTCATAAAAATTTGAAAAAAAATTTTGGAAGTTCCAAAAATATTTTTTTGCCTTTCCTTAGAAGTACTTTTATAAATAAATAAAAGCTCAGAAATTCAAAATATTTTTCTTACAGAAGTCCCCCTTTCGAAAATTAAGAGGATACATCCAAAATCCAAAAATATTTTCTTTTTTTTTCTTTAGAAAAAGAGAAAACAAATGAAAATTCAAACAACAATATTTTCTTTTCACTCTTGAAATTCCCAAAGTTCAAATCAAACAAAAGGAATTTTTAGAAGTTTTTCTTTCAAAAATAAAATCAAAATCAAAAAATCCAAAACAAAATTCCTTTCTTCTTTTAAAACATTTTTTTTAGAAAATTACCAAAAGAAAAAAAAATTAGGAAAAAAAAAATCAAAAAATATTTTTTCTTTTGCCTTAAAGCTTCATGGTCTAAGTTTTATAAAAAGAAAAAAAAAAAGAGGTTAGTTTACTCCATTCTCAATCTGCCCGAACTACGCTAGTTTGATTCTCACCGGATGTGAGATACGTAGGCAACCCTCATCGGGTCCAACCACCCTTTTGCAAAAATAGCCAAAAATACCAAAATTTTAATTTTGTCACAAAATAAGTCGGGTGATGCAATTCTTGTTTAAAATAAGCCGAATGTCCCCAAAAGGGCGCCGGAAGGCTGTTTTTGCAAGAACAGCCACCCTGAGTCATTTTTGAATGGTTTGCGGGCACAGCCTTAAAATCTTCCTCCCAGAAGTGCTGAAAGGCCCTATCTGCAAAACCAAGTCCTTGTTTTTTTTTCTAAATAAAGGAAATTTTGGAAATATAGCCACTTTTTCCTTTTTAGGTCAAAATAAATCATTAAAATACTCCTTAGATGTCTTTCTTTCATAAATAAAAAAATAAAAATAGAAATACAAATTTTGAAAAATTGAGTCCGAAAAATATTTTTGCTCAAAAATCCAAAACATTTTCATAAAAGTCCCTCTTCCGAAAATTAAGAGGCAACTTTCAAAATAAAAAAAAAACAATTATATTTTTCTTTCGTGTTAGAAAAAGTGAAAATAAATGAAAATTCAAACAAAAATATTTCTTTCTACTTCTAAAATTTTCAAAGTTCCAATAAAAAGAAAAGGAATTTTTTTTTAGAAGTCTTTCTTTCAAAAAATAAAAATCAAAATCAAAAATATTTCCCTTTCCTTTCTAAAGCATTTCTTTCAAAAAATTCAAAAAAAGAGTTAGTTTATTTACCTTATTTGCAAGAACTACGCTTGGTCTGATTCATGCGGGGTCATGATACGTAGGCAATCTCCATAGGATTCGACCGTAACCCTAAGGAAGAATAAAAAAAGAGAGAGAAATACGAGGGAAGGAAATAAAGGAAAAACAATAGAGGAAAAGAAACGCAAAAGAGAAAATAAGGAATCGAGAGAAAAACCATGGCAAAAGAAAAGGGAAAAGCAGAAAATGAAAAACAGAGGGAAAAGAAAAATGAGAGAAAAAAATAGAAAGAGAAAGAAAAGCAAGAAAAACAGAGGGTAGAAATCAAAAGAAGAGAAAATAGAAAAGAAAAACCGGGATGACGCATGCAACCAGTGCAAACATGTAGACATCCGTTTAACTGTATAGGTGCATCACACCCCAATGTGCGATTAGCTATCTGTTACTTGTCGCAAACTAACCGTGTGTTGCTGTCAATCCCAGCCTAGCTTTTAGAAACGGTGGTTGGTTGTGGTAAGCTGGCATCGCATCAATACTTTACCAGATCAAAAGGAAGTACATAAATGTCATCTGAAATGACTTTGCCACCAGTTCTCATCACCGAAGACAGCCCCATCTCAGGGATCCCAGCCTCCGAGTCTGTCACAGCTGAAGAAAATCGGATACTACGTTTCCGAATGATGGAGATGTGGGACGCATGGACTAATGGCAGGGAGCCTCCAAGTGCTATCCCTGGCTTTCCTGAATTGTTCCCGGGAACTGGGGGTACTTCTAACATCCCTATCAGTCACCCGAATACCCCGTCTGCTCACTTCATAGGAACACCTTCTGAGGTATGCCCCCAGGTGTTCACATCGGGAGCAGCTCCCAATATTTTCACCGCTCCACCATGCTCCGCCACCATGCAGCCTTCACTCCCAAGGCCTGCTATTGATCCCTCGGCCTTCACTCTCCAAAATCCCATCTTTCAAGTAGATCCTCCTCAATATCCCACATACACGTACCCTCAGCCATCGCCATTTGAGCTTACACCGGGGCAAGACAAAACCCCCAAAGCCCCAGAGCAGGATGAGATGGCGAAGAGAATGAGAAGCCTCGAACAGAGTTTAAAGAATATGCAAGTCTTGAGTGGTCAAAAGAGTGTCTCTTATACAGATTTGTGCATGTTCCCTCATGTACACTTGCCCTCGGGGTTTAAAACACCAAAGTTTGAAAAGTATGACGGGCACGGCGACCCCGTTGCTCACTTGAAGAAGTATTGCAATCAGTTACGTGGGGCCGGTGGAAAAGAAGAGTTGTTGATGGCCTATTTCGGAGAGAGCTTAGTAGGCATTGCCTCAGAATGGTACATGGACCAAGACGTCTCACGTTGGCACATTTGGGACGATCTTGCCAGAGACTTTGTAAGGCAATTTCAATATAACATCGACATTGCACCAGACCGGAATTCTTTGGCAAATCTGAAGAAA